>NW_009596774.1:0-205 GCF_000690535.1 Cariama cristata
GGACGGTTACGCCGTTGACCGGGCCATCACCCACCTCAACAACAACTTCATGTTTGGGCAGAAACTCAACGTCTGGTAGGTTTTGGCCAGGGTGGGGGCAACAACGGGCAGCCCCACCCACCATGCTGAGCCCCTGCCCGCCCCGGCAGCGTCTCCAAGCAGCAGGCCATCATGCCCGGGCAGTCCTACGGCTTTGACGGCGTGT
>NW_009596774.1:234-955 GCF_000690535.1 Cariama cristata
AACAACCGCTTCTCCACCCCCGAGCAGGCGGCCAAGAACAGGATCCAGCACACCAGCAACGTCCTCCACTTCTTCAACGCCCCCTTGGAGGTGACCGAGGACAACTTCTACGAGGTATGGGGAGGGACCCGCGCTGCCCTCCGCATCCTCCTCCTCCTCACTGCTTCCTTTTCTTCCGTCTCTTTTTTCCTGTTCCTTCTTCTCTTCCACCTCTTCCTTCTTTTTCTTGTTCTCTTCTTCCTTCTCCTTTCTCCCTTTTCTTTCTCTTCCTTGGGATCCTCCTCCTTCTGTGTTTTCCTTGTCTTCCTTTTCTTCCTCCTTCTCGCTGCTGCTTCCTCCTTTCCTTCCTCCTCCTCGCTGCTGCTTCCTCCTTTTTTCTTCCTTCTCCCTTCCTCCTCCTCACCTCTTCCTTTTTCTCCTCCCTTCTGCCTTTTCCTTCTCCTTGCTTCTTTTTCTTCTCTTCCCTGTCCTACTCCACTTCTTCCTTTTCCTTCATTTCCTCCTCCTCCTCCTCACTTTTTCTTGTTCTCTTCATTTCTTCCTTCTGTTCTTTTTCCCCCTCCTCACTTCTTTTTATTTCTCTTTTTTGTTGCTTCCTTCCTCTCTTCTTTTTCCTTCTCCTTCTCACCTCTTCTCTTTTTCCTCCTCCTTCTTGCTTCTTCCTTTTCTTCCTTGTCCTCCTCTTCCTCCTTTCCCTCCCCTCTCTGCCCCCCCCTCAGTG
>NW_009596775.1:0-7742 GCF_000690535.1 Cariama cristata
GCCGAGCCAGCCCCGCCCCGCCTCAGCGGCGAGGAGGAGGAGGAGGAGGAGGGCGCCGGAGGGCGCTCCCCACCCTCCCTCCGCTTCGTCGCTGAGGTGGGAAGCGAATCGCTGAGGGCGGGCGGCAGGCGCAGCCCCCCAGGCTCGCTTCAGCGCTCCCTCCCGCACTTACACGGTTGTATCCAGCTAAACGTTTCCAGTACAAGCAGAGAAATACCAACAACGCTGCAAAACACCCAATTTCGATACTTTGGCTCATTCTAGTGACCAATGGTTGAGGTCTGGGTTGAAGCCGTATGAAGAGCCCTCTAGTCTAGGGGCAGTCTTTGAAAGAGCTTGCTAGCTTGGCCTAACTGAACAAAGACTAGAAGGGGAAACGTCTAGGTTTTTTGCTTCATAATTGCTTCATAAATAAATCAGTGGAGTAAATCCAAAAAGACACAGCTGGTATGAGAACAAAGGGATAGAAAATGTCAGCAGATAGGCTCTCTGAGAAAGCTGCAGTGAAAATGAGAGCCACTGAATTGAGTCTTGCTTTCCTGGTTCATACTCAGTCAATACACGACCATAGAAAGTGCATTTCAGCCTTATAGCAGGAACTCCGTAGCCTTGCTCAAAGAGTAATTACTAAAGCTAATGTGTTACATTGTCTGACCATAGACTAATTGGTGTTGAAAAGGGGCCTAGACACTACTGACTTGCATATATAGATGACCTGATTATATTATAGTTCACTGAATCACAGAATAAGTGGCATGGGAAAGGATCTCAGGGAGTCTAGTCCAACCTCCTGCTCACAGCAAGCTCAGCCATGTACTCAGACCAGATTGCTCAGGTTTTTATTCAGTCTTGAAGAGCTCCAAGGATGGAGACTGGACAACCTCCCCAGGCAGCCTGCTTTACAGCCTGAGTGTCCTCACAGGGAGGAAGCTTTTCCCTTTTAATCCACTCTGAGATGTTCCCATTTCAATTTGTGCCTGGTATCTCTTATCATCCCACCATATCCCTCTACAAGCAGCCTGACTCTGTCTTCTTTACAAACTCTCTGTACGTACCGAGACGGTGAAGGCCTCCTTTTAGGTCCCTACAAAGCCTTATTTTCTCCCAGTTGAGCAAGATCAGTTTCCTCAGCCTCTCCCCACAGAGCAAGTGCTCCAGCCCCCAGACATCTTGGTGGCCCTCTGCTGAACTCTCCAGTTTATCCATGTCTTTCAGGTGTTGAGAGCCCAGAACTGGACTTGAGTATCTAAATACAGTCTAGCTTCTACAGAGTAGAAGGGGATAATCACTTCTCTCTCTCTGCCAGCCATGCTTCTGTCAATACAGCCCAGGATGCTGCAGCCTTGATTACTACCAGGACACACTGCTGACCCATGCTCAGCTTGCCCTCTGCCAAGGCCCCAGGTCCTTCTCAGCAGAGCTGTTCCCATGCTTGTATCATTGCAAGGGGCTATTCCTTCCTATGTGTGGCACTTCGTGTTTGTCCTTGTTGAATTTCATGAGGTCCCTATCATCCCATTCCTCCAGCTTTTCTGAATGGTAGCTCTGCACTTGAACACACCAGGTGGACCCCACAGTTTGGGGTCATCTGGAAACTTGATGAGAGTGTACTCTGCTGCTTCCACCCAACTGATAAACATGTTAAACAAGACGGGTCCAAATATAAACACGTTACTTTCTTAATACAGCTACCATTGTACATTGGAATAGGCACAGTCTGAATATACTTTACTCCTTTCTGGAATAAGGAAAGTGAATGTTGCTGAGGTCACTGTGTCCCAGCGATGTAATACAGCCAAGTAGTATGGCCTTTGATTCTGTTTTTCGACTCATATACCATCATCCTTACATCTTTAATAAACTACAAGTGCAACATTCTTTTATCACTAATCAGAACATGCAAGTAATAACTATCTGTTCTAGTTATTGAATACAACACAGAAATATGACATAAGTGGGAATGAAACAGTGCTACCTTAAGCTCCCATTGCATATCACTAGGTTCCTAATATCCAGCATTGTCATTGTCTGAGGTCTTGCTGAAGTACAGTTATTTTCTTATATAATGAATATTATACTAAATACTTGTATATTAACACCATGTATGAACTACAGCCACTCAAGAATTTACACCAAATCCCTGAAGCATACCCTTAAATTGACCTCAGGCAGTTTTACTGTATATTCTGTGCTAATGTCATTTAGATGTTCAACATCAGCTAATCACTTCCAGATGATCAATAAAGCTATATGCAAGCACTCACAGGAACCTGCAGGCATTGAGTGTTAGTATTTTTCCTAGCAGCATAATGACAGACAGCACATTTTGGTAACCACTTCAGAGTGAATATGTGTATATAATATACACACACTGTTTTTTTTAATCAATTAAATGTAACTATTACTTTAGTGGCAATACACACAAGTTTGTGGACTGATGGAGTATCTTCTATAATGCACCTGCAGTGTGGGTTGAAAGTAATGTCTGATGGGGGATGACTGAATAAAGTAATAAGTGGCATAAATAAAAGATCAAGACAAAAAGAGAACCTCAATGGAATACTGATATTTTTTCTAAAAACTCTGTAGTTGTCATTAACACATGTGAAAATTTAGTGTCAATAGTCCAAAATTCAGGGTAAAAGAGGAAAAGATGCAGTTCTTCCTGAAGCAAGAAGGAAGAAATGCTAGTTTTGGCAGGTTTCATAAGTGCATCCTGCATAGTTATAATTTATATAGTGTGTCACACTGTTAGAAATTGTGTTGGAAAAGCAGCCCACAGAAAAAGAGGTAGATAATAGACAATTGGTAGTTAGACAATTCATATTTGCAAATAGATTTTGCTTCGACTTGCATGCATGGCAGAAGGTTGGAAGTACAGGTTGTATTTCATTGGTCCAACTGTTTATCCATGATGTGACACAACAGTGAAACTCATTTTACCCTGACTGATTCCAAACTTGCACTGGTCTCCCTGAAAACAGAGTAAATAGCATAGAGCTGTGCAGAAGGTTTAAATGCTTTGACTTTAGTGTGACTGGCTGATACCACTACGAAAAGTAGGTAAGAATCTCAGGTATTTCACAAACATTGATAGATAAACTATTAGATACACATTTGAAGAAGCCATTGCCCTTGTTGAAAGATACAGACACTAGTTTAGGCCTAATTAATCTACTGCAGTGACATCCGAGACAGTGACCACAAATGCAATTCCAGAGCTCTGCCTCATTTACATCTTGAACAAGAAAATAAGTCTTTCCTATTATTTGGAAGCTAGCACCACCAAACCTATCATTTCTTCTACAAATGGTCTTGTATGACAAGTTGGGGGGCTGTATTGTTTCTAGAGTCCTTGTTTGTTGAAAAGGAATTTTGAATAGTCCATCATCTTGCACTCCAATTTTTACCTTGCTTGAAGGAACAGCATAGCCACAAAGGACATCTAAGTCAAGAAATATCTTTGCCCAAGATATGCATCTAAAATAAGATTTTTTTTTTAATTCCATAACATTTATATTGAGTATTATACGGCTCTCTGATATCAACACTGATTAGTATCAGAACATCAAAAACATCAGAAAAATATATGCATTTAACTTACTAAAACAAGAGCTTTTAATTTGCATCTATATCAATACATGTACAATAAATGTTTAAATTACATCAATACTATCCACTTAGAGGAAGTGCTAGAAATACCACAAAACATCAGAGGCTAGAAGCAGATTTGATATATTTTATTAATAGACTAAAAGATAACTCAGCTGAATTGCATGATTCAATGTCTGGTCTAGATACCGTAGCTCTTCTTCTGTGAGCAAGAAAACACTTCCTAATAATCTCAAAATTATGAAAATAATCTACTGCATGAGCCAAAAGTAATTCCTGGCTTAACTCCAGGGACTGCAGTGAAGTTGAATAATTTTTAAACGATGAGATCAACTCCAGTGCTGCTACACAGTTAAAAAATTGTCTGTTAAGTACATCCAGAAATTTTATGTCACCTGAAGGAGCAATCTTCAGGACACATGCAGGAGGATATAATTAAACAGCACAAAGGCAATAAATATTTAAAAGGCAAAGTTGAGTGATTTTTCCCTCAATTTAGGGGAAAATGAATGCTTGCTTGATTATACAGATGTAATTAGCTCAGTTTTAAACTGCCATTATAAAATAATTCTTCAAACCAAACATATTTTGGAGTCTTACTGTCATATAAGAACAAGCTACAGTAAATTCAGGTTTTTCTATTATTTTTCACTTATTTTTCTTCACTGGTGCTTTTCTAGCACACAGCATTGGACCAGTTTAGCATGAAAAAGGTCTTGTCTTAATTGAGAAACATTGGTGCTATAATACAGGTAAATATAGTTTACAAATTAAGAAATCATGATTTAATATTGTCAGTGGAGGTCAGGCTGGGTATGCTTCAGCTGTGTTCTGACATTTTCTGTGACACATCACCACTTTGGAGGACACCAAACACGTCATAGGATTGGGGCTGTTACCTGAGCTTTATTTACAGCCCAGTTTTAATTAGCCATGCCACATAAAGGCAGCGATCATTCAGATGGTAATCATAGACACTGCTCATGTGAGTTTGTACTAGACATGTACAAACATATTTGGAGAACTAAGACTTCATCACCTATTTCTTAAACAGCACAAATGTCATAATTATCAAGTTCACTTACCCACATTGCATTTAGCTCCCACTGAGCTTACTTTTTAGTTTAATTTCATTTCAGACATGCAAATTAATCTCTCTCATGCCCAAGATAGAGTGCTTACAATTGACTGCTGCTAGAAGCACTGATCTGGGTACAGGTTGTAGCCCAGACCTTATGTCAGCTCAAGAGCAGCGATCCATCTAAAGCCAAACCTAGGAAACATTTCAATGTTTTTCTGATGCCACTACTCTCAGGAAAAAGAGTTACAAGTCAGAAATACCAATGCCCAGCAAGGAAATGGTGCTGTAGAAAAGAAATAGCCCAAATAGATGAACACAGGTCACATTAGTACCACCTCCAACAATGATATATACACTGGTGCTCTGGAGGATTTAAAAATCCCAGAGACCTGGGCTTCACCTGCTCATGAAGGAAATTCCCTATTAACTCCTGCAATTTTCTGACTGAAATCTTACGTTCTTCCAGAGAGCAAACAGATTTTCAATTATTTGTTCTATCCTGGTATAACTGTGGTATTTTGAAAAACAGTGATTTTTCTTGAATCTTTGAGGTTTTGAACTTGCTTGAGTAACATCCAACTTCTTTAAAGATTTATGAATGTATCCTAAAATAAAACCCCAGTGCTTTAAACTTGCAGAAGCTTTACATCAATGACAACACAGGATTGTTACATTACCCACAATGTTTATCTTTTCTTAAAAAACTCCTCTGCTATTTTGAGAATCTTTTGATTAAAGAGTCTAAATATATTTAGAAAGCTATACTTCTGACACATTTGACTTCAACTCTTTCTGATCAAGAAGGTTATTCTCAATATGGAAGACTTTTTAAAGTCACCAGTTTCAGAATGTAAATATAGCCCCCAAATAGAGCTGGGCTTTTTTGGATAAGGATTGCACTTGAATTAAATCTCCTAAAGTCATCAGGCAACCACCCTTTTCTGTGTTTCAGCAGTTACCATCCCAGGATGGCAGGGCACAGCAAGGACGAGCTCCCTCCCCAAGAACAGCAGGCTGAGTGCCAGGGCATAGACAGCAGAGCAGGGCCCTTACCAGCCAGGGCCCACGCTGCAGTCCCTGAGCCAGGAGAGCAGGCACCCACAGCAGCAAGGCAGGTCTGAGGTCATGTCAGGAACACAGCTCAGAGCCAGGCCAGCAACAGCAACCACGGTTAGGCACACCTACAATGAAAAGAGAGGTCTGAGATTAAGCTAGAAAGTCAGCTGGCAGATCACAATGCACACCAAGGTACAAGCAGCACTACAACATCACAACCACCCCACAGGGAGGCAGAGCTACAACAGGGCTCAAACAAGGACTGAGGGCTCAGAGCTGAGCTTAAATAGGTGCCCTGGGCAGGGTGTGGGTGAGGACCCAGGTGAGGCTGGTCAGGGCTATTACAGCCTGTTGGTGCACTCAGTATATAAACTCTTACAACTTGTTGAGAAGTTCAGGAATACAGGGGGATTTTTTGTGTGGGGAGGCTGTATAGAGTGCATATATTGATTTATATGCTTTAGTGTTTTGTGAAGGTTGCTGATCTACTTCTCTGGCTAGGTATAAATTAATTCAAATTTTCTTTAGGGTGTTATATAGTGGCTAGGCCAGTTGTATTTATCAAATTTCTAACAGATAATTCATCTAGTATGCAACCCAATTTTTTTTACTTGGTTCTACAAGTCTGCTTTTCTCCCTAGATCTTAGCAAGATCTTAGTATACAGGGTGTTGCAGGTAAATACGGTAATATCTTTTATCAACCAGAAACATCTGTTTTTAACAAAACTCTGGAATTAGTTCTTCAGCCTTGAAAGAAAGGAGCATCCTAGCATAACTTGATACCACCTAAATATTAATGTACTCCCTTGAGGTGCTGAAAACCTTTCACCTTCCATTTCCTTTAACAGAGAGCTGATGAATGCAGCATCCAAAGAATTGCCTTGTGTGATGTATTATAGGCTGTTGCAGTCTGTTACAGAAGACTTTCAGAATTCTCAGCAGACTGAAAATGTGTTCTCATGGGGGGAATTTCTGCATCAAGGCTAAATGCCTAGACTTCCTCTCAAAGATGTCTTCATATTAATTTTATTCCAGTTAAAGAGCTTCTTTCAGAGCCAGTGATTACTTGACATTTGGGAGTTTTGGAGGAAAGTTTTTGTTAGGAATGTGAAATGGATAATGGAGTCAGAGCTACCCTTGTAGTTATTTTTACTGGAAAACTCTATATAAATATTTTTTATGCCCTGCTTGTTGTAGGAGAGAAAAAGCAAGAGCATTTTTCTTCTAAGTGCTCCATTTTTATGTTTCTTATTCTTTCCTACTTCTTTTTTTCTAGGATTATGCTACAGGACAGTTGTTGACATTTTGGTATGCTTAGCCACATGCATCATTTGTGATGTCTGTATTCATCAGATATGTATTCCATAAAAAAATATTTTTATGTATTTATCCCGAATGAAGGGCAGCAGTACTTTCACAAGCTGCAACAAAATTTCAGGGACTCAGCATCATATTGCATGCATAATTTTCAAATTCTTTTTCTTGCTATGTGAATGAATGCTTTTTTGTGGGAAGACATGCTGTGTGTTAGGGTTTTCTTATGCAATGCTCTGTAAAGAGGAAACTGAACTGCTGATGGAGGTTGTTTGGAGCTTGCTTTATGTTTTAGTCCCCTGGAATGGGTTTTTGAGACAAAGCTGTTTCCTGGCTGGGTTGAACTATACATTCAACAGCAGCACATGCTGGCGTTGAACTATATGTTATACAGAAGTGTTGCACGTGTGCTGCTGTGATCGTCTGTGCCACAGGAGTGTTCTTAAATGTAAACGCAGATGTGTAGATTCCTCCTTCCCTACAAGACTAGGTGCATCTGTTGCTCGTATCAGAAGCGGAGCTAGTTGTAGATTACAGGCTGAATTGCTGTAAAAGGCCCTGATGAGGTTTGAACTACAGTAGAAGGAACCTAAATTCAGAGTTGGAATTTCGGCATCTAAACGATGTTTTGTTTTGCTAATGTTCTTTAAAACAATACATTTAACAGACGCGATGTTA
>NW_009596776.1:0-5475 GCF_000690535.1 Cariama cristata
GGAGCAGGCCGGCTGCGTTAAAGCCCAGCGTTTGCTCCGAGTCTTTGGTTTATAAAACGCGTGCCGTTTCGAGTGCCCTCCGCAGAAGACCCGGTCAGCCTCGCACTGCGGGTCCGAAGGCGTTGCCGTTTCTCGATTGGGGTAACGCGGTGTTTTTCCTGCGTGGATATTAACCGGGGATTGTGGCAGAGCTGGCGAGGCCGATGTAGTGGAGGAACGCTGGGTTTGCTCTTGAGTTTTGCTGTTCGTGGTGTTGCTGATGTCTGCGTCCATCCATCAGATGGTTTTATCGACAAGTAGCACGTGGGTAACAGTAAATGTTCTTATAAGTAGTGTATATCTGCCACTTACAGGTGCTAACTGAAAATGAGTAAAGACAAACAAATCGATGAAGAAGATGATGACAGTGAGCAGTTCAAAGACTTTATGGAGAATTTTAACCAACTTGAACTGCTGGAGACGCACAGGCATTTGATTCCTGTAGGAACTCAGAGCTGTTGGTCAGGACAGTCTGATGATGACGATGATGAACAAGAAAGAAGTGAGGAATGGTACGAAATGCAAGAAAAAAAAATGGAAAAAAATCCAGAGAAATTGCTACTGTGGGCAGCTGAAAACAATCGAGTAAGGCATTTATTCTGTTCATATGTTTCACTGACAAGAATGTTATTTTAAGGAGATATCTGCAGTTTCATTCACAAACAAAAATTTACCTACGCTTTCCTTTATCTCTCTGAACTATTTTAATCCGGTTTTGCAAGCCACTGTATGTAAAACATCTCCCTTTGTGGCCTGCACACACTAGAATATCTCGGGATCCATTAGCTTTCAGAACAAAAGCTTTGATTGTAGTTCAGAGTTAAAGTAACAGCACTCTTCTTAAAAACTGCTGTAAACCGAAAGCATGCCAGGCTCTTTCTTCACGGCAAGTAAGCCTTTTAACTGGGGTGGAGAGGGTGTATCTGAAACTATTTTCTCAAAAGCTCCATATGCAGATAATGGGTGGCTGTTTTCCTGTCTTTTTATGGGGAGAAAAAAAAGCTTTTTACTTTTAGAAGTGAGGGAAAACCGACCAGGATGCCTGTTACGTACCTTATTACACCCTCATGTACATTTATTTTCATTAGTTGCCATTCTTACACACACAAGCTCCATCTACAGTTCTGTGGAGGTACTTAGGTCTTCACAATGAACAGGGAGAAGCCGTAAGGTAAAGGTACTCCTAAGGCATTGCAGCTAATGTTTGTGTTGTATCTCTTTAAAAACAAAACAAAAAACCCCACCTAAAACAAACAAACACCACCCCAGTACAATAACTGGTTTAATTTTATAATTTCTTGTGGCACTTAAGCCTTTTTGAGACTGACAGAAATTGCTTTTCTGTGAAACTGCAGAACAGTGAAAGCCATACAGCTTGTTTGCAGAATTTCATATTAAATTACCTGTTTTCTTGAAATAGCTGAGTACAGTGAAGAGGCTCCTTTCCGAAAAGTTGGCTCCAGTTAACGCTCGCGATGAAGATCAGTACACTCCTCTCCATCGAGCTGCCTACAGCGGGCACCTGGACATTGCACATGAATTGGTTGCCCAAGGGGCAGACGTCCATGCGCAGACCGTGGACGGTTGGACACCTCTGCACAGTGCCTGTAAGTGGAACAACACAAAAATGGCCGCGTTCTTACTTCAGCAGGGTGCAGACATCAACGCGCAGACAAACGGTTTGCTGACCCCATTGCATATTGCTGCAGGAAACAAAAACAGTAGAGAAACCCTTGAACTCTTGCTGATGAATCGCTATGTGAAACCAGACCTGAAAAACAACTTGGATGAAACTGCCCTTGATATTGCTAGGAGGACTGATGTGTATCACTACCTTTTTGAAATAGTAGAAGACTGCATAAATGCTGTGTGCCCTTAAAAGTTGTGGTGGAGCTTGTGAAGGTGAGGTTTGCTGCCTCTTGTGTTCTGCATGCTCACCGGTGGTGGTCTGTACCTTTGCAACAAGGCTTTCCTTTAAGATACTTTATCATTCTCCTCAGGCAAAATGTCACTTCTTGCAACTCGGCTCAGTGGTCTCGCTCCTCCTTTGAAGCGTTACTACTGTTATTCAAGGTATTCTGAAAGTCTCAGTAATTTCAATGAGTTTCCATTTAATTAGTGCAAATTTGGAGGGGCCTTTGTAATTGGTCTGTACTGTCAAAGCAGGAGGGAAAACTGGAATATTGACTTGATGTGAAAGAGTTCTGGCTTGGTGATACAGAGTTTATTACCGCACACTTGAAAATTATTTTTTTGAGAAATTTAACTTTTTTTAAAACTGCATGAAGGCTCTGAATGAATGTAACTTATTTGGATGATACACAAAATGTTTAGCAATCCTGGTGTAAGGCTTATTATAAAATAAAATATTTAACCCTAAGTATTTTGTTGTCGTATTTTTAATTGAGAGCTCAATTATCAGTGCAATTGCCTGTTCATAAATCAAAAGTGTTATAGGATAATAAAGTAGTTTAGTTTTTTTTCTTTCCCCTGGTACTTTTCAAGGAAATTACTTTCTCCGAAGAGCCTGTTTACTTTTCCACTTCCAAATAAAGTTGGGGAGTAAAGTTTTAATGTCATGGATACAGCATTAGTTAGAGCAAATGAACCTCAACTGTGTGAGGATAAACAGCCAAGGTACTGTTCTGTCTGATTTAGTTACAGCTAATTTAGTGCAGGACACACTCAACTGTTTCTCTTCCACTTTTGAATCCCCAAACAGAATTCCTCATTCCAGCTCAAATATTCAGCATAGTTTAAAAACTTTACTGATATTTTTCATCAAAATTCCTTAATTTCCAGACCATTTTTTATTTTATTTGATGCCTTTTTAATTTGTGATAGCTTGTGTTACTAACCCTACGCATTCACATCTGAGTTGAGTTTCCAAAAGTTCTGACAGAGATTTGGCTGCCATCATTTTGTTGTCCTGAAAAGTGGGATCTTCACCTGCTATGCAAGCCAATTCACAAAGGATCAAGGTATTTCTCTTATTATGGGTTTGTGCAAAGCCGGGAGCCAGGTGATATCCCATAAAGCTGGCTCAGCTCCACACAAAAACTACAGCATATTTATCCTGTTACATGATTAGCAAAAACTCACCCAAATTTACACTTGATGGCTAGTAATTACACCATCATTTGTTATTGGTTAGTTATATTTAAATTAGCCTTGCTTGCTATGTAAATTAGCACACATGCTCCTTACAGGTGTGGGGGAGCAAGTCTTTTTTGTCTTGAATTGAGTTGGTGGTCACAATCTCCCCCTGCCATCTTTACCTTTCCCCCAGTTACTGCTGATTTCTGCTGACTTTACACTTCATGTGGCAACTTTCCAGCCTAATGATGTTCTGGGGTAGGATGTTCCTCTTTATCAGGAATTCAGTTGCACTTCAAAGATCTTAGTAATTAGCAAGCATGCAGATTTACGAGCTGATATGATAGTCTAACTTTTGGCTTATCAGTTCCCCTCTCATCTCATTCTGCATTCCTTAGGTCAAGCTGCTCTTTTTGTCTAAGAAATTGGTTTCTCTCCTCCACTTGTCCATCTGTTTCTTGTCTAACCAAGCTCAAGGCAGTGGGTGCTTTGTGTCTTAAGATTTTTGAGGCTTTTAGCACGCACCTGAGTGCAGCTCTCTCTGCGTTGATGCCAGCTAGAATCTCGCTGGTTTGCAGTGAAGACTTGAGACTCCTCAGCTGAGGTGTTCTTAGCAGGTCTTAGCACTGAGTACTATTTGGTTTAACTTAGCAGAAAAATGTTAATTAATGCTATATATTGTCACAAAAGACATCATAATTTGCTGCTTCTGTTTGTCAGTTCAGCCTTTCTGCTAGCAAGTGAAAAATGCTGTGATTTTTCTTTTTTAGACTTCATTTGATAGTTTAATTTGCCTGTGTTACTGTTCACATCAGCTATTATCAGTCTGCATCTCTCAGTCTTTCAAGTTTTTTTGGAGAATCAACATCTCTGGATTATTTAGCTATCTGTGAGAGACCGGTAATGTCCACTTCCCGTCTTCCTTTTTTTTTTTTTCTTTCCTCCACCTTGGTCCAAGTGTAAGTCTCAGACAAAAATCTCTACTAAATGCAAGTATTTAGTCAATGAGGGTTTTTAAGTACCAGTACAGTACATCTCAAAACAACTACTCTGAGCAGGTAGATCTTTTTTGATCGATAATGGTTTACAACGATACCGGTAGAACTTCAGCAATGCTGTCATCCCAGCAGATATGATCTGTATTGCATGGGAATTAGTACACTAAAGATTTTCCCATTGTAATGGCATGCTCTATGCTTTTGAGCTTCAACTTTGCCATCTATAATTCAGGAGTGGAGAAACTTGCTTCTTTGTGTTAATTAAGTTGAACTGAAAATTGAATGTACGACCTGAAGTACTGTCACTCAGTATGAAAGCTGTAACAAAACACTTTGTCATCCCATGCAGATCCTTTACTGAGTGATCCCAGGCTCCTTCCAGACACCACTAGCAGAGCAGAAGCAGCAGCAGGGTTGGAGTATGTTGGCCCACGTTCAGTGCTCTGATCAAGCAACTGTGGAGGGCATCTCTGTTACCCACCTTTCTAGAAGCCCTGTTCAGCATTTCTGTTAGAAATAGAGAACTGCCTCTGAAGTATGAGTAGTATAAGATGATTTTTAATTTTTAGTATTTTGAAAGTTTTGTTTCAAGATACCTGTGGAAGATGAACACAACTTGAAATGCATCAAGGAGAAATACAGAAATGGATTACATCATGCATTTGTGTAACTAGACTTGGTTTGTATCTTATAACTACTGTATGCAAAGTTTTCATTCCAAGGAAGCTACTGCAGGGCAAAGCTTCCCTGTGTGCCTACTGGCAGCATTGTCTGTTGACTACTGTAATTGCCAGCTGCTCTTCTTTCTCAAAATTTCAACAGTGGCAAAACATGGAGAGTTGAGTCTACTTGACTCCTATAAACAGTATCTCAAGATGCCTCATTTTATGAAAAGCATTTAAAACCAAGCTAGTGCTTTTGAGTATTAGTAGATCTACATCATCCATCCAGTTAAACTGGACTCTTCTGTCTTTATTTCCATCGGTCCACCATTACCTCAGGTGAGGACATGGCGGCATCCTTTCATAAGGCAGCCCAGCGTTGACACCCCGTTTGTGATGTGTGTGCCCTATTCCGAGACCAGTAATGCTGACTGGTGCAAAGGAGGAGTCGTTAACGATACCTAGCGCTGCCCTGTGCCTCAAGTGGGCGTGAGGTGGCCGGGGCCTCCTCTCCCCTGGGGACGGCGACCCTGCCTCGGAGGGGGACCCTGTTGTCAGCCCTGGCCTGCGGAAGGGGTGAAACTCCCCGGCTGTGACTGGACCCTGGGCACAAGGCTGTGGGCGGAGGTGGGCTCCGTCCCTCAGAAACTCGCGGAGGGCGGGCACGGCCGTTACGTCCC
>NW_009596777.1:0-12313 GCF_000690535.1 Cariama cristata
GTGCTGGGTATCGTCATCCTCCGATGGTGGCGAGGCTGAGCGGGGCTGGAGGGGACGTAACCCTCAAGGGACACCGCCCACTCTGCCTCCCCCTTTATCCACAGCTTTTTGTCGCAGTGATCACAGAATCATAGAATCGTTATGGTTGGAAGAGACCTCAAAGATCATCAAGTCCAACCATATAGCCAACACCACCATGCCTGCTAAACCCACTAAACCATGTTTTGAAGCACCACATCTAAACGTTTTTTGAACACCTCCAGGGATGGTGACTCCACCACCTGCCTGGGGAGCCTGTTCCAATGCCTAACAACTCTAACAGTGAAGAAGTTCTTTCTAATGTCAAGCCTGAACCTCCCCTGGCGCAACTTGACATTTCCTCTTGTCCTATCACTCATTACTTGGGAGAAGAGACCAACCCCCTCCTGGCTACCCCCTCCTTTCAGGTTGTTGTAGAGGGTGATCAGATCTCCCCTCAGCCTTCTCTTCTCCAGACCAAACACCCCCAGCTCCCTCAGCCGCTCCCCATCAGACTTGTGCTCCAGACCCTTCCCCCCCTTCGTTGCCCTTCTCTGGACACGCTCCAGCACCTCAAATGTCTTTCTTGTAGTGATAATAATAATGCAATAAATAATAATGCAGATAATAATAACAGTAATGCAGCAAATAATAACGCAGGAAAAGCTAAAGGGGACACAGGAGGAGGAGGGCAATGGTTTAATCCAGACCCCCTTTGCAGATCTGCTTTTACCTACTGCATAAACAACCAAGTACTTGCTGAAAGAGAAAAGCAGCGTCAGGAGCTGCCGTCAACCTGCCCTGGCCGTGTTCCCTGTAACGGGGTAAGAGGCTGCAGAGCAAACCCTGCTGCTGGCAGCAAGCGGGCGGTGATCCCAGCACACCTCTGCAGCCGGATAAAACCTTCTCCGGGCAGGTTTCCTGAAATCCAACATATTCCCCCGTCCACTGCAGCAGCCGCAGGACCCCCCAGGGCTCCTCACGCCGCTCCTTCACCTCTCGTCCCAGCTAAAAGGCAGAGAGCCAAGGCCAGGGCATCCCGGCTGGCTGCCTCAGCCGGGGTCCAGCTCTGCCGCCCTGCCCAAGCACGGCAAACGCCCCACGCCGCCCCCAGGCACCCACAGACGGGGACAAAGGCTTCGAGGCTTCAGGGTGCCCCGTTTCTCCCAAAACAAGTAAAGCAGTTGTGCTTTCCAGACTTCCACAGCACACCCAGCTGTGCTTTTTGCTCCCGAGGGAGTGAAATTTGAGTTTTTGCCCCCTCCTACCTGTGCCTGTCCTCCATCCCCTCCCCAGTGCGAGGAAGAGGAGGGTGAGGGAGTCTTTCCTTTACGCTACCGCCCCAGGGACGTACTCACCTCGTGTAGGTTCAGCTCCTTCACCTTCTCCTTGAGTATAACCTGTAAGACAGAGTGCTGGGGTCAGGACACAGCTTCTGCCATGAGCAGTCGCAGGAAAAATCTCCGTAAAGAGAGATCCCGTTTAGCGTCCCAGTAGAACTGGAAGCCTCCAGTAAACCCGGCAGAGCCAGGGAGCGCATCGGGTCTTCACCCCTGTGCAGGAACAGGAGGAAGGCACCGCTGGCAGAGCTATAACAACTAACGTGAGGACCAAATCCAGGAGATCTCCCAAATTTAAACCTGGGCTCCCACGCTCTGCAACAAGCTCCTGCATGGACATCTGCCACTTCATTTTCACTCCATCCAGGCTAAACACCTGGAGAGGGCTACAAATCCAGGATGACGACACGTTATCATCTCATAGCAGCCCAACTCCACCCAGTTTCCTGCTCGAACGACAGATCTGTGGCAGTAAAATTACACAAGCCCTGGAGAAAACAGGACGTTGAAGCAGCAACCCGACATCGACCTCTTGGCCGTGTTGATTTTAACACCAGTGGGAAATACAGGGAGGATTTGGAGAGGTTGCCCAGTTGAGGTGCTCCAGGGCTGGAGATGTCCCCACCGCTCAGGGACCTCGTCTGAAAACACGAAGACCTGCAGACTAAGAGGTGAGAGATGCTCCTGGGGTGCCCAGTTGGTAGAAAAAAAATTAAATCAGCAGGGACAGAGGTTTGCCCAGCTTTACAACTTTCGTTTGAACATCAGAAGCCTCCCAAGGAGAAGAAAAGCACAAGGGAACTCAATGGAGTGACTCCTCCAACGTGGATTTGGCGCTAAGCAGAAGGGAAGAAGACGACAACTTACTGCGTATCATCTCACCTGTTTGTAGGCGTAAAGCTCTTTGTGTGCTTGATGTCTGAGCCTGCAATCAAAACAGGGAGAAACGTGAAGGTAGGCAAAAAAAAAATAAATAAATCAGGATTACTGTAATACCTCAATCATTTCATTTCCCTCCTTTCCAGATTTAATTTTTTTTTTTTTTTTAATTTTTCATTTCGGAAATGAGAATAGCCACATGAAACGACGCATTTAAGCAACAGCCATTTAACAGCAATGGAAGTAACTGGGAAGACAACATCGCCACCCAAAAGCACACAACCTCCTCCCCTTTTCCTCTTTTGACCTCCCTAATTTTCCACGCAGACATCACCTGCGCTGTTAAGACCAACAAAAGCCGCTGAGTAAATCACGAGCTGCCATAAATACCCTCAGTTTCCAACCATTTCTGCTGCCAACAATTTCTAGACCGGACACGGTGCCTTTTTCCAAGTGATGGGTACTCAGACCCGAGGAAAGTTCTGCTCCCGCGGAGGAAGGAGACCTCCCTGCTCAGAGGTTTCCCACTGAAGCCCCCATCACACTGCTTGGGCGGTGTTGGGTTCCTCAAACACAGTCTTATCTTCAGTGATAAGCTCAATCGTGCTCCTTCGGCCTCCCAAACTCTCAGGAAGAAGCACTCAACAAGAGGTCATCCACCTGGCTGAGCAAGCAAAGGACGGATATTTATCTGAAGACGATACCGGAGCAGAAAGCTTTGGAAGAGAAGCCACGGGACATCTTCCATCTCTCCCCTCCTATCACAGGGGGCAATTTAATAACCAGGGATAACGAGCTGCCAAAACCCACAGGAGAACAAATACGTATCTTGGGATTTGGGGTGTTTTTTGTTTGTTTGTTTTTTTAATCAGGAGAGCAGACAGGGATGCGCTACGTTAAAGCGCGGGGAGACAAGCCCCCGCGATCACCCAGGGCACTCCCTGCCCCAGGGAAGGAGCCAGGGCTGGAGCCAGTGCAGCGGTGGTGGAAAAATCAGGATTATAACCTGCATAAGCTGCTTCCCCTCACCTACCTTTCAAAGCACTGGGCTCAGCACAGTTTGGGTTGTTTTTTTTTTAATTTCCCCCCCCCCCGACCAACAGCATCTATTCCTGGAGCAAATTAAGGGATTGAGACGGAGGGGATGAACCTATTCCAACAACGCCTGCCACGGTGGGAAGTCCAGCCGGTGGTAAGGCCACAAGAAAAGGTTCGGTCCCATCCCCTCCCTCTCCAGCCTCCCCTCTGCAGGAGGCAGGGGTGGGAGCATTTGTCCCTGTTCCTGGGAACCGAGTGAAACAGCAAACACAAAACCACATCACATCCCTCCATAGTTTTCAGTTCAAACTATTATTATTAAAACATCTTTCCAGAGCAGAACAAATAACAGCCCATTTTCTGCAGCCCCGTGGAGCGCTCCGCAGGCATCAGCTGGCTGGAGAAGCCAATTATAAATACATTTTTTAAAAACCCAACTAATATCGCTTCTCATTACAAGACATGGCATTTAGTGAAGTGCCCTGAAAACTCAAGAGGGAAGTCATCAAGGCTAAAGACTTGGCCAAGGACGTTTAATAAGACGTCAGGGCAAGTCTGCAGGGCTTGGACAGCCATAGGAGTATTTTCCCCAGCCAGCCTTGAGTGTGATTGCAGCCGGGAAGCCCCCTTGCCTGTAATTTCACTTCTCCAAAAATATTCCGGGGTTGTCTCAAACCCCAGCTGTTTCACTCTGAGCTCTCGGCAGCCTTCTGATCCTGCAAGGCTGCAGTGGGTGAGTTATAAAAATAAGATATAAAAATACACCCCTCTCCTTTTTGCTCAAAAACACCCTCCCCAAAACATCGTGGGCCTTGAAAGTGGAGGAATGGGGTAAAAATGCACCTTAACGATGCAGAGAGAGTTGCAGTAAGTCAGCTCCTGAGCCCCAAATTTAGTGGGGGGCCATCTCTTCACCTCTAATGACGCTGCCTGGTGGGGAACCTCCGTGCAGAGCCATGGATAACATGGCAGCAGGCAGGAAGGAGAAGGCTGGGGTCGCATCCCTCCGCCAACGACCCCGAGCAGAAACATGACCAGAAGATGCACGAACAATAGAGAGAACAGGATGAAACCGGCCCAATCTGCAGGGATCCTGGCAGCTGGGAAACTGGTTATGAAACACAGATGGGGCAAAGGAAGATGCGCAGTTGGAGACTGAATACAAGGGGAAAAAATTCTCCCAGCACGGGAAAAAGCATCTGTCTTATGGAGCACCGAGCGGCCGCCGAGGCTTTGGTTCACCAGAGGGAAGGTGTCGTGCAGAACAAGCCCAAGCATCTGCGGATGTGGCGGTGGCATCTGGAGCAGCGATGGGGAAGAAGCAACCACCTGGCCATGGATCTGTGCAGCTCCATGCTGTCAGGGTGCAGATGCTACAATGCCACAGGCTGGTGCTGAGCTCTATGGGGAGACTTTCCCCCAAAAAACCACCCCACACCCTTCCCTGAAGGTTATGGGGAACAGCACGAGCACATCTGGTCCCAAAGTTCGGTCTGCTCCTCCACGCTTGTCCTTTCAAAGCCAGGATCCTGGGCCAGATGGATCCCGGTTGGACCTAGCGCAGCTGTCGTAACGAGAGCCTGGATCCTGGCAAGCGTTATTCCCCGTTGGACCCAGGGTTTCATCCATCTTGTGTCAAGTGCTGTGACTCCGGAGGAATTTCTGGCAGACGGCTGATTTAGATAAGGGACCACACAGGGTCTTAAAAGCCAGCGCGTGGCTGGAGACCGTGTGTACGCACACGCCATCACCCACCCCTGAATTTAATAACCGCATCTTGCGGATTTTCCGATCTCTTCCCAAGCTTTCCATGCCTCCCGCAGGTAACGGAGCACCCTATTTCTCTGAGTGACTCTGAATCAGCTATAAAAAGCAAACGACTACAGGAATAAAATGCAGAGGAAACAATTTTTTGCAGGTTTACCTCCAATATCTGCTTATTTGATGCTTTACAGTAGAAAGAGTAGAAATGTACTGGGCACTGGCTCTTCGCCCCATCCCTGCATCGCTCTCCCCAGCCTGGCCGGGCTCCTGGGGCTCTCCAAGCCCAACCGCTGTGTTTGATCCCGGCAGGTTTGAACACAGAAGGAAAGAGCCCTATAAAAAAGGGCTTTTTAAGGGCTACGTACCCTACACCTCTCGTAGACTTCAAGCCGCTCTAGTCTGGGCAGAGACAAGCCCCATGCAACCCGCAGCAAAGCATGGGTAGAGAGGATGCCGCAGCTTTTACCAGGGCGAGCACGCACACCTTTCAAATGCTCAGAAAGCACAGCATCACTCGGCTCAGCATCCTTCTGATTTGGGTTTTAGGGGACTGAAGGCAACAGGAGGTTATTACTGTCATTAATTCAGCAGAGATCAGACACGAATAGCTGCCTGCAAAATTTCATTTCCTTTTTTTTTTTTAACATTTTTCCAAACAGAGGCATTTTCCAAACAAACTGCAAGAGTGGGACCCTTGCTTTGTACCAGAGTGGTTTGCAGTGGTGGAAGAGCTCAAGATTCACCTGGACTGCACACAGACAGCGATGACCTTTGCTTTGCTTTCGGCTGAAATTCCTACCGGACTCCATTTTGAGCCAACCCGACTAAAAACGTCACTTCTTCCTCCTGTCGGAGCGGGCAGCGCGCTTTATATTGACACAGTTGTGAAGCGCAGCCCACGTGCCCTCTTCCCCCGGCGCATCCTTTATTTAATGCCGTCAGCTCTGCGATTAGAGGTAAATACACCAGATATTGGCTCTTCCACGCTCCAGATGCCTCCCCAGCCAGGGATGCAGAGGAGGGCTGCATGGGATGCTCTGATCCGGAACAAGCAATGAGAACCAGGGCCCGGAGGATGGTGTCACAAGCTCCACTTGTTATTTGCCAAATATTTGCAGATCTGCGAGTCACGAGAGAGGAGGGAGAGGGAGAGGATGGGCTGCGTTGCCTCTGCACCTAAGCAGAGCCTGGAGAAAGTCACAATGAGCCGCCGTTACCTGCAAATAACCCGCGCGGGTGCAAGCAGAGCCCTGGAGGTCCCGAAGGGACTGTCCTTGCCTGCACCCCTCTGCCCTGGGTCGTCTTCTCTGTGATGACACGGTTTGATCCATGCTGCATCTGCTCGTTAAATTAACATCTCTCTTTTATACAGCCTCCAGATGTAATTCTGTTATTAAAGCCACGCATCTCATTGCAGAAGGGGTCAGGAATGCATGGGGTAATTCAGGACGTTTTAGCAGCTGGTTTGAGAGGGGGAAAAATTCAATTTAAATTCAATATTTTACTTTGTATACCAAATCCTCTTGCCGCAGGGCTACGGGTATTTGCTTGCTACGCAGCCAGGCACCAGCCATGCTTTGGCGTTAACTGGTGCTGAAGGGGAGTGACACGGTAAACCCTTCCCGGAACAATCATTTGGGATGCTCTGCACTTGCAGGTGTGTGGTCCTGCTGTCCAACTACAAGGCTTCCCAAACCACGCTGAAGCTCAAGCTTTTCTACCCCACACAAGCTGAGATTACACAGTAACTTCAAAGGAGGTGGATGGGGGCACATTGGCACAGCTAAAACCCTCCAAAACGGAGGCTGGAGGATTCTTGTTTGGCTCAGTTTTATCAATAATAGAGCTGGGGACAGTGGTTTGAAGAGCAATTCATAGAGTCGCTGTAGAGTTTAGGGCTATAAAGGGATCGTTAGATGATCTAATCCAACCTCCCATCCATCATAGGTCATTAAATAGCACTTAGTTACTCCCAGGAGTGGGAGCCAAAATGTCTTATCCAGAAAGGCCCTCTGTCTTGATTGAAAGACACGAAGAGACGGAGGACTTGCCACTTCCCTTGCTGGCTCGCTTCAACAGTTACTCACCCTCTCTCTTACAACATGCCTCCAGCTTCTAAATTTAAAGATTTTCTGGCTTGATCTTCCAGACATTACTACTTGTTATTTCTTGTTTGGGGCAGAACACACCCAGCAAGACCCGGTGCCCAGGAAAATACTCTGAAAGTCCAAACACCTCTTCATTTTGCAAGCAAGCCATATAGATTCAAGCTCAATCTGGGCAAAACACATCCTTGAGCCTTCTGAACATTATTCCTCTATTTTTTTTTTTGCGTCCCCTCCCACTGGTATCTCAGTTAAAATGTGAACACTGGACACAGACGTAACATCCCAGCAAAGACCTTGTTAACACTGAGCACCAAGATACAAATCACCTGGTGGGGGATGAGCCCTCAATCTGTTCCTGCCATGTCTGCCGGGGTGGACAGATGCATTGCACCTTCAAACACCCTCTTCTTATGCATAGTTGCAGGCAAAAATGAAGACCTGATGCCCAAGCAGCCCAAATCACCCCTGGGTAAGCCTGGGTTTGGGCTCACCTGCAAGTTTTATGAGGTTTTGCTTCCTGCAGAACTGAAAATAGGTGGAAATTATCAATTATTTAGAAGGCAACACTGAAATCTTGCTTCCTGGTCTACAAATGCAGGACAAAACATTTTCAACACCCTCTGGATAGAAAACCTGGTGGGACCAGCTGCTGTGAGCCAGCCAGACACAGCCTCCGTGGTGCAAGAAGAGATCAGGTGCCTGCCTTACGGAGGCAGAGAGAGGAGCTGCGATGGATGTACGGCTGGCAGGGAGCTGGGGCGATCTGAAAAGCCAAAGATGAGGGAAAGGGGATGGAGAAGCTCTTCTGCAACTTGGTAGAAGAGCTCTGGGTGCATAGGATTTGAGCAGCTACCGCTGGCAGGGTGATGCCCTCTGCTCCTGACCACAGGGAGAGGCGTAGCCAGCCCCACATCCCAGGTTATCAGCACAACTCGTACCCGTCGCCACCTCAATTTCCAGGCACCGTATTTTTCCCCACTTGCCTCTTGCTTTCTCTCCAGCAGGAAGAGTTTCTCCTCTCAATTAGTGGCCCAACCCTCTCCCCAATGGTTCATAAAATAATTAAAACAAGCCCCAAACTGGATCAACCTTTAACCCTCCCATCTCACTCCCCATCATTCAGATTAACAAATCAACTCTGCATCATTAATCTCTAAACTACGCTGTTGAATGAGCAATTTGTGTACGATAACGAACAGAGCAGGTATTAAACATTTCTTAAGCACACAGTGCACAAGTTACTTATTAAAGAGGAAAACGTGTTGAAACATTAAGCAGCAAGCAGGAACCATAAAACATCCCTTTCCAGTCTTTTTGAGAAGCCAACCATGTTTTCATGCCTGTTTGAGCACACACATAAATTGTTTTTAAAGCAGATAACGTAATTGCCCTGAGGTAGCTCCAAGATGTGTTGGGCAGACGGTGTTTGGTACTCACGGTGTTTGCGCTGGGTCTATCGGCTCTTGGGGATGAATATTGGGCTGAGCATGATAATGAGGGGAAGTTAAACTTCTTTCATGGGTCGCATCAGTTTGGCAAGACACGGTGATGCCATCCTTGTTTTAGGATGGAGGGATTGGTGCTGAGCTCAGTCTGAATGAGGGCAGCTGTTGAAAGCCGGCAGAGAACATTCCCTTACCTGATCAAGTAGCAACAGAAGAGCAAACTGAGGATGAAGACGAAGATGGCCGTGCCAAAAACCACGATGTATATGTTGAGAGGCAGGTTCTGGAACCCGATGTTCGGCATCCTGAAACTGTAATGCTGGAAGTCCGAGCTCATGGGTAGGCTGTGGAGATAGGGACAAAAACACACGGACGTGAGGCTCCTTCAGCACCACAGGATGCCCTTCGGAGACCAACGGTCTTCTCCAAAGGCAGGCGGAGGGGAAGGAGAGAGCAGCGCTGCCTTCGCACTCCTCGCCCCCTGGGGCAAAGGCATCCTTGCCCAAAACTGAGCCCCCAGCTCGGTAACCCTGAAAACAAAGCAGAGCTGGATCAGCTGGGGCTGGGATTTTGCTTCTCCTGCTGTGAGCTTCTCCTCCAGCTATTTTCCCCTCTTCCTTACACACATCATCCTTTAAGTTAAAGGCTGCATCAGCTGGAGGGCGGGGATTTGCATCTGAGGAGCCCCAGCTGCAGCCAATATTCCCCAAACCCCTCATTAATTAGGCCAAAATATTGAAAGCAGCCAGAAAGCCTTGTAGCAAGGCAGGTTTTCCTTCCCTTCTCCTTCTCTGGTTTCCAAGACCAGTTCCTCATTCTGTAGAAATCCCCCCTCCAAAACCATTGAGCATGCACATGAACCGGCGCGGGTTCAACACGCTCCCAAGCGCGTCCCTGGCAGAAAGGAGAGGACAAGGACATTCCCATGCCATACATGTCAGTGCCATCAAGAAATTATAGGGGCTATACGAGAGACTTGGTTTGTTTTTTTCCAAGTGAGATCCGGGTTTGGTGGTTTAAGGGGATTTTTCCAGGTTTCAGCTTTATTCCTCAGTACAACCCCAGGCTGCTTCCCCCCAGCAAAACCCCGAAGCACCTGCGAGTGGCGGCTGAGAAGAAGATGCAACGATGTTGGCTGTCGACGTACCATGTCTCGGGTGTGTGACCAAAACCTCCCTCCCCTCGGAGAGACCCAATTAAACCACGAGCAGCTGCCTGGGATAACGACTTCAGTGTATCATCTCTCCCATGATTTTAGTTTTATGATTCATCACACAGGACACTAATATTTTACAATAACCCTAACAGGGTGTTTTTCAGGAGTCAGGCAGAAAACCAAGCCGATCTCTTCGTATCGCTGTAAAAACCTCCTCACTGCCGTAACACCACGTTAATACTCATAACCCTTAACTGGAAAGCACATATTTATTATTTCTTCTTATTTCTTTCTATTGCAATCATTCTCTGAACCATTCACCCTTGAATGATCACAACCGCTTCTAGCCAGGCATAAAGTTCATCCACCCCCAGCTTAGAAAAGGAAGTTAAAAAATACGCCTTGTTTTCCTTTCTGCCCACAGGAGAGGGCTGGACACGGTCTGCAATTAAGTTTCACAACAAGCAGGGAAAGTACCTGCAGTCTGAACCCCATTTCCCAAATAAAATTACTGAGGGATCACAAAACCCTTCCTGGGACCAAGGAGTTTTCAACAGCACATTAACTGCACAGCTCTCAGTTTTGCATGGGGTGAGAAGCCGGCGAGGAAACCGTGGGACCTGAACCCAAACGTGCCGGGGAGCAATGCTCCAAAACTCAAAGCATCCTCTGAATGTCCCATTCCTCCAAGCAGCATCCTCGCTCCTGCATCTCCTTTCCCCCTTGAGACCACTTTTTTGCCAAAGCCCCTGGGCTTTCCTCTGTCCTCCCGTCATATATACATTCCTCGTATATACATTGCATGCCCCCCAGCTGCTACGCAGGGAGCAGACTCACCTCTCATCCCGACTGCTTCGCCAGCACTAGCCCCTCACCCGCACCCTCCTCGCACCCCTCGCCGAAGGCAGCATCTCCACCGGTGCCGAACGCCCACCCAAAAGCTTCCTCACTCCGGTTGCTTTTGGTTTCCTCGGCTCGCTGGAAGTTTTGAGGCAATTTCTGGTAAAGCCTGGATTTGATTATAGCCTCCAGAGACCAACACGCATGTTCAGAAACTCTCCCGGCCAACATGGAAATGCTACAAGAGCTCGGGGAGGCAGCACACCCCACCGTGAGCGCTGGATTTTATAGCGCAGCAACCACCCAGCAGCTCACACTCCTCCACCAACGCTTGCTCCGCTCAGCTGAGCTGTTTTGCCTTGCAAATAAATTTTAAAAAGGCAAAACCAGCCCCTAAACCTTTGTTCCCAGCTTTGGCAGAGTTAATGCGCAGCTCAGCGTTGCTGCGTAGGGTTGGGTTTGGTTTTCATCTCTGCACTGTTTGCTGGGTCAAAGGGATTTTAGACGGTTCAGAGGCTGTCCTCTCGGTCACGCTCATGCGACCAAGGATGTTTCGGCTGGATGACGAGGCTCCAGCTGTCCTCACTCGCCCTTGGGCTTGTGTTGATAATCACTGGCATTGGCCAAGATGTTGGCCAAGGTTGGCCGTCTCCAGCTCCTCAACCACACAAGAGAAAAACCAAACATCTTCCATCTGGGAATTCAAGTTATTTTTTCCAAGGAAGGAGAGACCACTCTTGAAGAAGAGGCAACAAAACCAACCAGCACCGGACTAGTACTTTTTCTTTCCTTTATAACTCCTTCAACTTGTGATGCTCTTCTTACCAGAGCCGGGGGCTTCGGTTCAGCTCTCCCACCAGGAGATGCTGCAGCAGACCAAGCACAAAAGCAGAGATGGCAGGTAAGGAAGATTCCGGCTGGATTTAAGGCGGTGAACCACATCGAGCCACAAAAACTCCTTACCGTCATGGCCAGCCAAGCCTTGCAGCTCTTCCACTGGTCTCCGTGGCCACGGCAGTAGGTACAAACCATCACAGCCCCTGGCAAATAAACGGTCAGTAGAAACAGAGCTCCGTCCCACCCACAGCATCCTATTCTCTTCTTCCAATGGTACCACTTCCCTAATATTTTGCCCCAAAAGGATGTCACCGATGCAGCCGTGACCTACCTGCTGGCCATACTGCAGGGGCTCAGTCTCCCGGGGACAACCCTTCGGTCCCCTACGGTGAAAATCCAGCAAGTGCCACACCAGACTCATCCAACCTCCGCATGAAATAACCTTCTCCACATCGGAGCTACCCTGGTCCTCCCTCCCTCCTCCTGCAACAGCTGAGAAATGTGATGGCAAAATGCACGGAGGTTAGAGGGAAAAAATAAGTTAGCCTGCACAGGATCCAGGAAACTGTTAACTTTAAAAGACTTCACTGAAATCTGACGATTTTAAGCAGCCAAGCTTTGGGGTTGGGTTTTTTTTTTTTAAGGAAGTGGGAGGGAGGAACTGTATTTTAATCTGCTTCAGATTTCTGAGTGTGCAGCCAAAGGAAATAAAAAAAAGAGCTGTAAAGAAGGATGAAAATTTTCTGGTGCAGAACAAAAGCCTCCCTGTTGCTCTCTCCATGGCCAAGGCATTTCAGTGTAGGCAGATGCCCTTCCTGGGGCACCCACCGCCCCCAGCAGCCCCCTGGGATGGGAGGCATGAGTTGCCCGGAGAAAAGAGGGTTGGTA
>NW_009596778.1:0-588 GCF_000690535.1 Cariama cristata
CAGGGGGATGCTGCCACCGGGGTGGTCCAGAGCACACAGCATCCTCCTGAATTAGTGTGTGATACAGCATGATGCAGCAGCGTCCAGAGGAAAGGAGCCACCTCCTGACTGTGGGAGCCATGGGACTCTGGGAGCAGAGCAGTCCGAGCTGGACCTGCTTGGCCCAAGCCCTCCTCCTCGCTCCACGGCCCCGACATGAGGATGTGGTCGTGCCGATGAGTCTAATGGCTCATACACTCGAGGGGAACCAGCAGCCTCCCTGCCTCGGAAAGCCCCCCAAGCAAAGGGCTGCCCGGCCCCACGATGGGCAAGGTGTGGCCATGGCTGGAAGGGTCTCGGTGGGCTGTGATCACCATCCCGGGAAGGGGACTGATGGGGTCCCTGCGGGTGTTTGGTGCCGCACCGCCGATCCGGGCTGTGGCACAGCTCACGAGGCCATACCGCAGACTTGCCAGGGCACGGGGCACGGCACCAAATTAACTAGCTTGGTGCCTGCAGAGTGGGAGCAAACAGGACTGAGGCTGTTGTGGTCCTTCTCCGAGCCCCGAGGTGGGATGTGTCCGGGGAGGGCAGCGGTAGGTGTGCTCC
>NW_009596778.1:721-2009 GCF_000690535.1 Cariama cristata
GCTGGTGGGTGCCCAGGCTCCCCGGTGAGGATACTGCTGGGGAGGAATCACTCTCTCCCATCTTTGTCCTTGGCAAATAACATTTGGCCTGTTTGGATTTTGCTGGGTGGTCACCAGCGTTTGCATTTGTTGTTGGGTATTTCCACGTGCCTTGTGCTGCGTCGTGCCATCCCACAGCCCCTGCCAGCTCCACAAACCCACCAGCATCTGCGTTTGAGAAAAAGTCTGTTTCCAGCTCTTCTGGGTGCTGAGAGAGGGGTTGATGGACAGACCTGGCAGGCTGACTGGGTTAAAAGAACTACAAGCTCACCGATACCGCGTTTCACAGTTTTCAGCCAGGCTGACTAATTTATAGTGCTCATTTACAGATTTTTTTTTCTGAGGGCAAATAGATTTATTCAGGGCTACGTTGAGAAAAGGCCACCGGGTTGTAAGGAAAGCACCTTCAGTAGGGCAGGGGAGGACTCTGCTGTTAATTTTCGGGGAATGGAAGGGCAAAGTGGGAAGATCTATGTCACGTGCCCAAAAAAAGCTCTCATACACCCTATGGGTTTTATTGCCTGCAATATGGTCTATCCTGATGCAAGTTAAAGAAAAGCCAAGAGCAGGCTCCTGACCTGCCGCAGCATCGGCGCCGGGGTCTTTCCAGTCAAGTTGGGGCACGGACCCTAGCACCGAGGTGGTGAACGCGCCCTTCGCTCCCCGGTCCTGCCCTGGGTGTGAGGCTGGCACATACGGCCCAGGCTGATGTGGTGAAGGAAAAAGAAAGGGGCACGAGCATCCGTGGGAGAGGAGACGCTTTTTCTGTTTTTGGCTGCCAGGAGTCAGCGTGAGGCGAGGACTTGGGGAAGGGTCCGGTGACCCAAGGCTGGGAGGAACGGGGGGGTGATTGGGGACCGAGAATGACGCGTGTGTTCCCACAGCGGGGCAGGCGAAGTGTGGAGCCCCAGGGGACTTCTGGGGTCTTTGCATCCTGCCCAGCAGTGGGAGTCTAAAACCAGTAAAGCCCACAGCTCCCAGTGCTATCAAGGACGAGCATTTACGGTGTTCCTGCAACAACTCCCCCCACGCTGGGGCCGCGTCCCAGGCGGTGCTGGAAATCGGAGCCATGGGTAGGATTTGACAAACTTTGCAAATATTCCCCAGCAACTCATCCTTAGAGGAAAATTGATTTGCAGACCAGGTGCGGGTGCCCAATGCCAGGCAGAGCTGTCCCAGCACAAGCCCGAGGCATGGGGAGGCACAAAAAGCTTTTCTTGGGGGGAGGGAGGCTGGGGGAAGGAAAGGA
>NW_009596778.1:2046-2371 GCF_000690535.1 Cariama cristata
CAACGCCCCCCCCTTCCTTCCCACAGGAAGAACCGCAAGCAGCCGCAGCGCACCCCCAGACCTTGCTCTTCTGGGGGAGTTTGGTACCCGGGAGAGTTTAGGCAGGATATAAATAGGATGGAGAGAGACCGATTGAAATGCAAGAAGAACCCACGCCTCACACTCGGGGAGCTGCCCAAACTCTGTGACACCTCCTTGATGCATTGGATGGCATTGCATTGCTTTGCCGTGCCGTGCCGTGCCGCACCAGCTCTGCCTGGCCAGGTCTTTCTCCAGGCTCCCCGGGGCGCGGGTGAGTCACGGGATGGGGCACGGAACCGGGGGG
>NW_009596778.1:2415-5501 GCF_000690535.1 Cariama cristata
AGTTCACGGCTGAGCTCTCCAAATTCGTTTGCCGTTGAAAGGGTAACGGGATCTTTGGGGATACCCAAGTGGGAGTCCTGCGGTCAGGGAGGGGCGAGGCAGATTTAACCTCCGAGCACGGGTTGTGCTGGGCGTATTTTGGCCGGCAGAGGCACGGCAGAAGTCCCTCGGTATGGCAATGGTGCTTCCCGCTCCCACCCATCACCAGGGGCTGTTTCTAAAGCCCTAAATATAATTAATGATGAACACAAGTTAGTAGGGGCCTGGGGGCATGTTAATTTGGGGAATATAGTTTTTAAAAGACTGGAGATTTTTCTAAGAGACTCAGTTTAAAAGAGGATGCCATCTGGGAGGTCCTGTGGCGTGCATTAGCCTGAATTATCTTATAGTCTCCTCTGGCTTTATTATGTATTAATTGGCATTAGTCATCGAGCCACCCTGCCTAAATAACGGCTCATCCTCATAGTTCAGCACGCAGATGAAGCCAAAACCAAAACGCAGAGAGGAAATTGCAGCTATGGCCTCTGGTGATCAAACGCAGTAAATAAATGATGCCCTAACATGGGTAAATCGGAATCACCGCAGGGCCCCTTGGTCGGGAGGTTACGGTTACAACGCCGTGACGTTCCTGGTGACAAGTCGCGGTGTCCTCTGCCTTGTTGGTGAGGGCGGACTTGGGGTGTCTGGGGCAAACGGTGATCCCAGCTGATACTGGCTCAGTCAATAGGAAGCTTGACGGAAGGCGCTGGGCCATGTAATCAGGGAAAATGGCAGAAATCAGGCTTTGGACAGCAGGGCTTGACTTTATTTCTGGGGAAACAACGGGGGAAGTCTTCTCTAGGCGGTTCGCTAAAAATGAATGTGATGAAGCGTTGTGTGTGCTCTGCTGCTTGAGAACCGACTCCGAACAATGTTAATAAAACTCATGTTAATGGATTAGGTGCCAGCTAATCAACAGCTCTAGAAAACAGATTAACGGGATTTATCATCGCATGGGGTTTTGCTCATGGCGTTCAGAACAATAGGGCTCCTCTAAGCCCGAACCCGGCCCGGGCTGTGCGCCGGGGAGCGGGGCCAGGTCCCCAGGCAGGACCGAGTGCCACGGCGAGCGGCTGGCAAGGGGCTGTGGCAAAGGGCCGATGCTCTTCCCGGTGGGAGAGGGGCACCGGTGGGTGGAGGCAGACAGGGCCCACGGAGGGTGAGGGAGCAGCGGGGCTTGTTCTGCCTCTTGCTGCCTTAAAAGCCATATATTTTTCATTGGGGTTCAGCGATACGGCAGTTGGAGAAGCTTCGCTCCTTTGGGAGAGTTGCACATAAATAAATAATTGTGCAAAATGGATTCCCGAGGCGAGTTCAAGGCGGGTGTGGAGGGAGTGGGGCTCTTCTTGGGGCTCTTCTCGCTCCTGATGGGTGGAGGTGATGTCCTGGTGTGTGCGTGGTGCCCCGGCTGGCGGGAGGTAAGGAGGGCACGTGGCTTAGCAGCTGGACCGGGGTGGAACAAGGCAGGCGGTGCCCAACTGGCGGTAGGGTACGGAACAAGCCCCCTGGTCTCCGAGAGTGTGGATGTTCGCTGATCTTCAGCTTCGGTGGGATTTCTGGGGGTCGAGAACACAACGGGCCACTTTGAGTCTAAAAATGGAAGCTCCCCGTTTCAAGAAGTATTACTCTCATCAAAGGCAACTTGTCTGGCCTGCGGCTTTTTAATGAGTTTTAATTGAGATTCAATGCAGCATTAATCTGGCGCTTTAATATTGCCTGTCTGTGGCCAGCAGGCTGGCTGGGCTCTGTAATTCATACCCTGCAAATGCAACGCAGGGTCACATCCCCCCTCCTCCCCTTCTTCTTTACATGGAAATTTTATCAAATGATGAATAGTTCAATTCATTACCCAGCTAGCAGAGAGCTCGAAGGAGTTGAATCCTGGATTCCTATCTCCCGAGTCAGTGTCTAATTACCCAAATCTGGCAGCAGGCAAAATCTACGTGATGGAGCCAGCTGCTCGAGTCCCCCACAAATCTGTGAATCCCATCGTTCCCGGGCTGGGAGGGGACCGGTGCCAAGCTCAGCTCCCAGAAATCCCGCGCTCCTTTGTTCATCACAAAGCTGTTGGCAAAGCCCCCTCGCTGCGGCTCTCCGGCCGGAGTCGGTCTGCAGAGCCTCGAGCATCACCGTGAAAAGCCCCGGGAGAAAAACTGCCCGGGGAGAGGCTGTGCCGGGGCGGTGCTGGAGCAGCCAAGATGTTGCTTGAGTTGCAGAGAGCAGAGAAATTGGGCTAAACCCTTCAGACCCGAGCCCAGATTGGGGTCCTGCCGTGGCACGCAGCTGGTGAGCACGACAGAGACCCTGCTTGAGGGGACACCCGGCCATCCTTGAGCAGGGCAGGGTGGCAGCCGCCTCCCTGCACCAAAAATGAGCCTTTCCAACCTGTTGCTCCACGCTCACATAAAAACACGGCCGAGGAAGCTCCTGCTCGGCGCCGGGACGGGAGATGTGCCTGCGAGCTGCAACGCCCTGCCCACCCCATCCATCAGCCCCCATCCTCCTGGTGGGATGCAGACCTGGAGTTTCCCCTCTCAGAGTGGTGGTTTCTTCTGTCGACAGCATCCCATGCGATTCCCTCAAACAAGCTCTTGGGCCTTACAGCAAAATCCTCACCCACCTCCTGCGCCGAAGGGTTGGGAATAGCTGTGCTCCAGCCAAAAAGCCCCGTGGCACAGCTGGGGAAGCTGCCGGGGACGTGCAAGTGCCTGCGTTGGGGACAGGGGGGTGCCAGCACTGGCGTCGCTGTCGCAAAGTTCACGCTGTTTGGTTTTGGTAATGGGAAGAACCCAAAAGGCTGGTTCCCAGGGTTGTAGGGGTGCTGGGGCTGTTGACAAAGCCCGAATCATTAGCGATGCACGGATGAGGGTCCCTTTGCAACCATGGCCATCCCTTCGGACAGCCCAGTCCCGGTTGCCTTCTGCTCTGAGCATCCCTGCCCTCCGCCTGTACAATAGCTGCTGGAAATTCCCCAGAGAATAATGGCCTCTCTGTCCATGCACAGGGGCAGCTCTGCCTGCCCGCCCCGAGGCACGCTGGCTCTTGCA
>NW_009596778.1:5519-5912 GCF_000690535.1 Cariama cristata
TGGCCGGGCACAGGACCAGCTCTGCCTGCGCGCCCCGAGGCACGCTGGCTCTTGCAGGGCCTGCGGAGGTTCCTGAGTGATAGGGGCCTCATCCTGACCCATCCGTGCCAGCATCACTGGGAGTGTGGCCATGGTGCTTGGGGGTCCTGTGGCTACAGGCAGGCTGGGACCATCCCCGTGCCAGCTGCTGGCACCCAGAGCCTCTGCCCTGGGTGCTTTGGGGCTTGATGTCCCCACCAGAGAATGAGGGGTGGCTCAGCCCACGCTATGAAAACCCTGCTCGCAGCTGGGATAAGCAGCAGTTTCGCCGTGCGGGGCTGGGGGGCTGGCGAGGAGAGCTGGAGCGAATCCTAATATCATTGGGAATTAGCTGCCTGCAGCTGCACTGGCACC
>NW_009596778.1:6309-10395 GCF_000690535.1 Cariama cristata
GGCGGCGGCACTGGCACCGGCGGCTGCACCCCGGGTTGCATGTCGGCACCCAGCGTTTCTCGAGTGGGTTTGGTGAAGCCGAGGTTCAGGCTTCGTGCCCGCCGGGGACTTGGGGCAGGCGGCAGCGGTGCTGCTGTAACCAAAGGGTTTCCCTTTCTTCCAGGGTCGAGGAGCACCCGTGTTTCCCTGAGCCCCGCATCCGTTCCTGGGTGTCCGGAGGCACCCGACCAGCCCGCGGAGTAGAGCAGGGCAGGTGAGGACCCCGCGCTGCACCTCTGCCCCCGCGGACCCCGGGGTGGGGAGGACCAGAGAGGGATGGAGACAGCCCAGGGACGTGGTGCCGTGCCCAGGGTGGGGGTCTGCCACCAGCAGCCCCTCTTCCCCATCGCCACTTGCTCTGCGGATAGCTGGGCATGGCCAGAAAAGCATTTTTTTCTCAAAAGGAGTGCAGCAGCTGCCACAGCTCTCCTCCTCCCAAAATGTGACCCTGCGCCCCAAAGAACCGCTGTACGTCAGATGAGCGCAGAGCCACAGAGGACTCGGTCCTTGTGGAAATGCTGAGTCCTTTAAGCAAGCGGCCAAAAAGCTGAGTGTACCGAAATGTGGCTTGGGTGAAGAGGGGCGAGGTGTGCGGCGAGCATCCCGAGGGGGCTCAGCCTGCGGGACGTTGGCTCCCGTGCCTTCCCGGGGGGATGCGCAGCTCCAGGTCGGTTTGCTACCAACCTCTGGCAAAGCGAGTGGCTTTGGCTGCTCTCCTAATTATATTAAGTGCAAAGGAACGCGATTCTAGAGCACCGTGTGCTAAAATACAAGGAAAAATAGGGAAAAGGCGAGATGGGAGGCTGTGGCGAGCGCGTGCGCATCACGGGGCAGGGGAGGAATGTCGCGGCCCTTCTCCATGAGCTTCCCTGCGCCCCTGTTTGTGCCGGAATACCAAGTCTCCGTTTGGCTTCTGTGGATGGTTTCCCTCTTCCTGGGAGCCGGTGCACAAGGCAGAGCTTGTCCGGTACAAGGAAAAATAGGGAAAAGGCGAGATGGGAGGCTGTGGCGAGCGCGTGCGCATCACGGGGCAGGGGAGGAATGTCGCGGCCCTTCTCCATGAGCTTCCCTGCGCCCCTGTTTGTGCCGGAATACCAAGTCTCCGTTTGGCTTCTGTGGATGGTTTCCCTCTTCCTGGGAGCCGGTGCACAAGGCAGAGCTTGTCCGGGCTCCCGCTCCCACGCCGGCGCAGCAATGCCTCCCGCATCCCGGCCCTGGCCGTCCTGTGACCTTCATCCACCCAGGCTCTGGCACTTCCTCACGCTGGCCAGGAAACGGGTTTGTGAAGCCTGAAATATTTAGAAGATAGTGTTTGTTTTTCTTCTTCTTTTTTTTTTTTTTAGTTTCCTCCTTCTCTTTTGGAAAAGTTTTGCCCCCAACTGGGATAAACTTTCACAAAACCCCTTGCAGTCTTTTAAGCTTTCCAGGAGCGAATGGCTCCGTGCGGGAGCAGCTGGGACGGGAAGGGAGTTGCCAGAGCCCGGGCTGCGGGATGCTGCCCCGTGCCCTGAGGAGCACCCCGGGGTGCTCGTTCTGGGGAACATTTTGGGGGTTTTGGGTAGGAAACTGCCAATGAGGGAGAGGTGTCTGAGCTGCTCACCCGTGCACTAGCTCCCTGCTTTAGAAAAGTCCCCTTTGCCAGGATAAATAAGTTTCTATGGTTCATGTCCCGTACAAAGCTAGGGCTTGGTAAGGATTTTATTCAGGCTATCACAAAAGTAGGAATGTCAGTGCTCTCAGCAGTCCTTTTTGCCCCCTTTTTTTTACCCTCACCCACCCCATAGCATCTTCCCAAGCAGTTTCTTACCGGTGGGGCCCGGCAGCTGCCCTTCTCCCCACCGTCCCCCAGCCCTTTCATACCCGTCCGTGTGGCTTTTCACCTCTTTACAATTAAAAAGCAGGTGAATTTAGGAGGGGTTGGATTTATGGCGTCCTCCCACCGGAGGTTTTCTCTTGTTATACAGGCAGCCCCGCTTATTCTACTTAAAACTGCTGGATCCCAGCTGGAAAAAAATCCTGTTGTAACCAAGTCTCTTGACTCAGTCTTCTTGATGATGTGTGATGCGATGTGAAATAACGCTCATGGATGAGCGCCTGGCTCGGTTACCCGCTCATCTCAACACATTAAAAGAGACTATTCTTCCCCTCTCTGAGTTTCCTAAAAACCTCTCAAGTTGAGAAAAAACATGCAATGTTTTTGCCCTCAAGGAAGCATTATGCCAAGAAGCTGGAGGAGGGTAAAATCCTGTGGTCGGTGACCCAGGGCAGCGCCGGGGGCCAGAAACGCTTTGTGCTTCATCAGGATGTTTCCGCCGGCTTTGCGGGGTGGGAAGGAGTTGGGAAACAGAGTGGGAGGAAAATTGTGCTTGTTTACAGAATATATTGATGGGCGTGAGATTTGTGTTTCTTCTCAGCATACGGGCCCGGGAGAGGTTTGGTTTGCCTCCCCTGGAAGGTTTCCTGGGGGGAAAATGGTCCAAAACCAGGGTCCCCTTGGGTACCGCCAATGCGGGTGCCAGGGATGCTTTTTGCATCATTCCCGGGCGATCCGTGACATCTGTGGGACCATGTGAAGTGCCTGGGGTGGGTGGGAAGCAGGACCGTGGTTGAGGAGGGATGGGGACTCGTGGTGACAGCCTGGCCCCATGGCCAGGAGACATCTGGCCTCGCTTGGTGCTTTTTTCCCCGGCGGCTTGAGAAGAGGAGAGGCTCTTCCCAGGCAGTCAGGGGTCTCGAGAAAGAAGACATCACTGAAAAGTTGAACACCAGGGAAATCCCAGTCACTTCCTTCCGGGCTGGAAGGATCTCAGCTGGCAGATATCGCTGCCGAAATGTTCGTCTGTCTTTTGTCCTTTGTTTAGATGATGTTAATGGGATTAATCCTTACTATTTGTAAAATCAGTCTACTGCTCTTTACAAGCTGGACAAACACGGAGCTCGCTTTGCCTCTTCTCCTTGTCTGTGCACTAAGGACAAGTGGCTGTCCCAAACAGAACCGGGCCGGCCAAAAATCTCGTCTCGGGGCCCCCCCACTGCTCTGGGGTCACTGTCGGGGAGCTGGGGTGCACCCAGCACCCCAATGGGTGCAGAAGCAGAGATCTGCTCTGGCTCTTGGCAGCTCAGCCTCCCTTGGGGGGACCAAATCAGAGCAATGCTGTGGTGGGGGGGATCTCAGCCCCTTGGGAGCTCTGCCCCCGGCTGTACAACTGCCTGGTGCTCCCAGTCTCTCCTCTGCCTGGCCATTGCCCTGGCACTAATATCGTCACAGCATCGTACAGCTGATCGTGGCATTGCTGGTGCAGAGCACCCGCCGAGGGGCTGGAGGGCCGGTGCGGGGTGAAGCCGATGCAGGGACATCTGGATTTGCAGCACAACCTTGGAAATCACCTTTTGGAGCATCCCGATGGGCTGCTGTCCCTGGCCCCCTTCGCTGGGTCGCTCTGGGCTGCGGGCGCGTGGGGCAGAGAGACCCCGGGGGATGCGCAGGCTCCTGCATGCCCACCTGAGCGTGACCTCCTCGGGGGGGGACATCACCCCACGGAGCTTCACGGCAGCCCTGGTGTTGCTCCTTCGGTCAGGGCTGAGAGTGGGGCAGCCCAAACCCACCCCCTGAGCACAGTCACCGCTCCTGTACCGCTTGTGTCTCGGTGTCGGGCTCAGCATCAGCAGGATCCGTCCCGCTCCCCTGCCGTCCCCGACAGGGGGAGATGTTTGGCGTGTGGATGCAGTGGTGGGGGGACACACACACCTTCCTGGGGCGCAGCAGGAGCGGACGGTGCCCACCCACCCGTGAAGGGGGCAGCCAGGCCACGTCAGCGCTGATGCTCCTGCACTGCAGGGCAATGAAATCCCTCAGCTCAGCATTCACTGCAGCAAACAGGGAAATGCAACGGGTAAGGGCACGCTGAATTCAGCATCAACCCCCAAGTCTGGTTTTTTAATACAACCTTAACCCAATGTGTGTGCTGGAGGGGGTCTCTGCCGAGCCCGCGCTGCGGATGCCCCACGTGCTGGCGTACCGACGGGCTGGCGGCATCCCCGGCCATG
>NW_009596778.1:10405-11078 GCF_000690535.1 Cariama cristata
ACTGGGCTGCTGGGGGGCTGAGACCGGAGCTACGGCCCCCCTGACCCCCAGCCACCGTTCCTTTCCCCCAGCAGAGTTTTGAGCTTTGCCATGGGGTCTGGGAGCTCATCCCCACCGCTGCTGTCCAGCTGTGCCGGGACAGCGGGATGGAGGGAGAGGATGGGAACACGACAGCCTGTTTGATGGGACCACGCTCTTTTTCGAGGCCCTGCTCAGTGCATTTATTCCGGTGTTTGTTGGATCCCAAAGGTGTTTCCTGAGGTGGGTGCGGAGCTGAAACCATTCACTCATCCTCCCTCTGCCCCTCCAGCTGTTTGTGCCGTCAGCCAGACTCATCGATAAGGAGAAAACAAGGAGCTTTGCTGGTTACTGTGGGATTTGGCTCTCCAAAGCGTTGTCGAGAGCAGGCTGAAGGGCTCTCCCCTGCTCTGCGGGCTGCGTACGTGTAAAGGGCTGGTGGGGATGGGGGGCATGGGGGCTCTTGTCAGCGGTACAAACACAGACAAGCTGTGGGACAGGCGCTCCAGCACCGGGTCCTGGCAGGAGATGGTGAAAACAGAGCCGAGGGGGTGAGATGGGAGGAGGAGGAGGAGGACCCCTCTCCCTGCATGGCTGATTCACCTCTCCCCCCTTGAGAAAAGAGAGGGCCGGTGGCACCTCGTCATGCCGTGGG
>NW_009596779.1:0-200 GCF_000690535.1 Cariama cristata
TCTGCTGCTTGCGGGGGTCAATGATGCGGACCTTCTTGTCCTTGCAGGTGGTGACGAGGAGGCTGCCGTTGCGGTTCCAGCCCACGTTGTAGATGAGGTCGGTGTGCATGTCCTCCAGCACCAGCAGCATCTCCCCCGTGCCCACGTTCCAGAGGATCACCAGGTTGTCACAGCCTGCGGAGGACCCACGGGGTAGCTGC
>NW_009596780.1:0-211 GCF_000690535.1 Cariama cristata
GATGAGGGTCTCGACGGCGTTGCCGTGCAGGAGCCCCCGCGGCGCCCGCGGTTTGAAGAGCCCGGGGTAACGCTTCTCCAGCGCCTGCTCCCGCCTGCCACGGACCACGCGTGGGCATCCGCACCCGGCGGGGGGGGCGGGGTGGCATGGGGTGGCCATGGCCTTGGGGGGGTTGGCCATGGAGTCAGGGCGGGACGTTGGGTTAGGGGTG
>NW_009596780.1:341-704 GCF_000690535.1 Cariama cristata
GGTTGGCCATGGCCATGGGGGTGGCTATAGGGCTGGCCAAGGCTATGGGGTAGATATAGGGTTGGCCGTGGTCATGAGGTGGCCATGAAGTGGACAGAGAGTTGGCCGTGGCTATAGCGTTGCTATAGGGTTGGCCGTGGTTATAGGGTTGGCCATGGCCATGGAGGGGGATATAGGGCTGGCCATGGGGTGTCTGTGGGGTGGCCACGGAGTGGCTAGAGGGTTGGTCATGGCCATGGAGTAGATATAGGGCTGGCCAAGGCCGTGGGGGTGGCTATAGGGTTGGCTATGGGGTGGCTATAGGGTTGGCCATGGCCATGAGGTGGCCACGGAGTTAATAGAGTGTTGGCCATGGCCACAGGG
>NW_009596780.1:753-1093 GCF_000690535.1 Cariama cristata
TGGGGTAGATATGGGGTTGGCCATGAGGTGGCTATAGGGCTGACTGTGGCCATGAGGTGGCTATAGAGCTGGCCATGGTGGTGGATATAGGGTTGGCCATGGCCATGGGGTGCTACAGGTTTGGCCATGACCATGGGGTGGCCGTGGCCATGGGATGGGTGCAGGTGGGTGCAGGCGGGTGCAGGTGGGTGCCCACTCACCTGAGCAGCTCCTTCTCCTTGAGTTCCAGCTGCAGCATGAGGGCACTGAGCTCCATGTAGAGGTTGTTGGCGCGTTCCAGCTTGCGCTCGTAGTGCTCCCGGATGTCCAGCGCGTGCCTGGCACCCACGGCACACGCGGC
>NW_009596781.1:0-214 GCF_000690535.1 Cariama cristata
CACCTCATCGTGCCTTGTCCCCCCTCCCCATCCCCTCTCGCTGTGTGTCGTGTGCCCGCTCAGCCAAGGGGGGGCTGCTGCTGGGACCCCGGCCCCACTCCGCCACCCAGTTGCATCAGCACGGTATATATGCACCCGGTGCGGCCCGACCTCTGCGCGTGCATATATAGGTATAGTTTCTGAAAATCCCCCCGCCGAGCGAGGAGCCGGCGGT
>NW_009596781.1:396-676 GCF_000690535.1 Cariama cristata
GGCCGTGCCACCCAGTCTTGTCACCTAGCAGGGAGGAAGGGCCATCCCTCGGCGGGGTGTTCACGGAGCCCTGTGGCTCTGCCAGCACCCTGCCCTTCCCACTGCGGTACAACCTCTGACCATCCCTAATTAACATTGCCAGCTAACCACCTATGTACTTATACGTCATTATAACAGCTAAACTCCCCGTTAGGAGATGTTTTATCATTGCAGTTTGTCCTGGCTACAGTGCGGCCACCTGTGCCACCTGTGGGTACCCCCTGCCGTCCCTGCCTACAGC
>NW_009596781.1:753-1429 GCF_000690535.1 Cariama cristata
GAAGTGGTCCCTGGGCGATGCACGGGGCAGGGAGAGGTGAGGTCTGGGAAACATGGGTGCCAAAGCAGAGTATTAATGATAAACAGAAAAACCCCGCTATGGGCCTGTAAGTGTGCTAAGGGAATGGATACGGAGGCGATGTCCGAGCCCAAGGCCCAAGGAGTGGGTCCGCCCCACTCAGGCTGCGGTGATGGGGTCCGTGTCCAGTGTGGGGCTCTGCGGCCCGTGCAGCTGGAGAGCAAAGCGGGCTTTGAAAATCAGGACGAGCCCTTCAGTGCCCCCCGAAGCAGTTCTGTGAGCCCCTTCCCTGCGGCAGGGGCGACGCTAGGACGAGCGGGACGGCGGGGCCAGGGAGGGCACCTGGCACCCAGGGCGACTGTATGATCTGCCGTCGGCGATGCTGTGCCCACGGGCCACTGGAAATTTTCAGAAACCGTATATCCCCTGTCCCCCGTGGGTGTGTGAGTACCTGTATCTGTGCGTGTCAGTGTAGATATTTAGGTGGCTGCTCCTCCCGAGCAGGGTGTGGGGAGCCAGGATGGACTGGCCAGGGTGTCCCAGCTTTTTCGGCTGCCCCATGGGCATGCTCTCTGCCACCCTCTGCTCTGGCATTTGTCCTCTTAAAGAGGTTTTTGGCAGAGTCAGAAGCTTCATGGAGGGGACATGAGCAGGGGGA
>NW_009596781.1:1462-1804 GCF_000690535.1 Cariama cristata
ACTGAGGCTGGGAGACTCTTGGCACCCAAGGGTGGCACTAACCTGTGCCATCTGGTTAGAGCCTTGCCGTGACCGGCAGGGTTACAGCTGTCCCCAGCATCAGCGGGACTGGGGCTCTGCACTCGGGGTGCGGGGACGCAGCACCCCCCGCGGTGCCCATCCCAGGAGGGGCTCAGGGCCAGCGATGCCCGTGGGTGAGCGCCCAGCTCTGCCAACCGGGCCTCACCCAGCACCTAACTATCTACGCAAAGGGTACAGATATGGCTGCCAAGTGCCCGCACGGGGCTGCCAGCGCCGCCGGGGGGGTTTCTGAGGGAAACCCCCCCCCCGACCCGCAGCAAG
>NW_009596781.1:1834-2035 GCF_000690535.1 Cariama cristata
GGTCCGGCAGGTCCGGGGCAGTTTGGGCATGGCAGCCCCCGCCTGGCCCTGCAGGTAAGTACGGTAGCAGAGGCGCCCAGTCCCACCAGTAGCCCCACCAGTATGGGGAGAGACGGGCTCAGGGTTGCACCACTCTGGACAAACTGGGATCCATCAAACCTGGCCCTGGCAGTGGTGACAGCACCTCAGTGCCCGTGGTGG
>NW_009596782.1:0-224 GCF_000690535.1 Cariama cristata
ATTCTCCAAATGCCGGTGCCTGGCCCTTCCCTGGGGGCCCTCCCCACACGTTAAGGGCTGCCTGAAGCTCTCCCAGAGCTCCACACCCTGCTTGTTCCCCAGCCTGAGCCCACCTTGGATGGAAACAACAACCATGCCACCCTGCCCACGGCACTGGCAAGGGGTGTTTTGCTCGCCCGGCCATTACGGGCTGGTTGTGCAGCACCGGCCATGTGCTGCTCCTC
>NW_009596782.1:366-1362 GCF_000690535.1 Cariama cristata
GCTGCTGCGCAGCTGCCACGGACACACTTCCAAGTTTTGCATCTCAGCCCTGGACGCTTCCAAGTTTAGCATCCCGGCCCCGGCCTGGAGCAGAGCCTGCAGTCGCACCGCCCCACTGGCACAGCTCATACCGCGGCAGGAGGGAGCCGGGCCCCACCATGCCGGGGAGGTTCAGCCACAAGGAAGGCACGTGGGTGCCCCGTGGCTCCCCAATGCCCTGGGAGGGGCCAGTTCAATCCGTCAGGGTCACAAACCCTCAAGTTGGAGGGTAATTAAATCCCTCCCCACCATGTCCCCCGCAAAACCGCGAGCTCGGCAGGGAGCCTCCAGCACACCCCAACCAGCCAGGGCTGGCAAAGGGTTGGCACCTACCGGTTAAAGATGTCATCATCCTCTCCTCCCCAGCCCCAATACTCGTTGGGAAAGCCATTGATCTTCAGGAACTGGGACTTGCTCAGCCCAGAGACGCCACCGAAGTAGCCGGCATAGGGCAGCCTGCAGGTTGACAGCAACCAGCTCAGGCCCAGGGACAGGCAAGGATGGGCATCAGCCCCACAGGGACCATCAGGGACAAGCACTGGCCCTCCCCTGTGTTACCCTCCCACCCAAGGCTCTGTGCCCTCTCCCAAAAACCCACAACCCAAAGCCAGCGCCCCTCCGCCTGCCCTAGGTGACAACCGAGGCTGGTGGACCCAGTGTCATCCTGGGGAGGCCACCCCAGCCCTGCCCTGGTGGAAACACCCCAGCCCCCCAGGGCACCCACCTGAACCCAAACTTGTCCATGCCAACCGCAAAGTGCCGCGGCTGCTCGTAGCAGCGATAGAGGTTGCGGTCGTCCATGGGGATGAGGTCCACATCGCTGAAAATGAAGCAGTCATACTCCTCGTCGTCCTTCAGCGCCTCCAGGAACCCCACGTTGAGCAGCTTGGCCCGGTTGAAAGTGTCCTCACCGAACTGCAGGGCAGAGCTCAGTGATGCCCGCCTGCCCAACCCAGC
>NW_009596783.1:0-14286 GCF_000690535.1 Cariama cristata
AGCTGGGGAGGGGCTCGTCTTTCCGCCCCCCGAGTCGGGGAGAGCCTTTAGAGATGCGAGGAGCCCCTGGTTGTCCTTTTCTGAGGTGGGGCTGCGTCTTCTCTCCAGGCTCCTGCCAGGGGAACTCTGTTGAGAGGAAGATCTACATCCCCCTGAACAAAACAGCACCGTGCGTTCGCCTCCTGAATGCCACCCACCAGATCGGCTGCCAGTGTGAGTACAGCTGCAGGGCCCCAGAGCTGCTCCTTGGGATGATCAGGCCGTGGGTGATGGGGTGTAATGCAGCTCTGCTGTTGGACTTGCCAACATCAGTATTGCTCTTGTTGTCAGTGCTGTTTCCTTCTTTTCCAGTCCTGTGCTAGTAATGCCAAGTATGCTAACCTGTTTCTGCTAAATTGAGAGGTGGAGACCTTAGAAAGACTCTGTTCCTGCAGACCTTGAAAATCCCTGCCAAGGCAGAGAGCAGCATTTTGAGTTTGTGCGGTCAGTGTACGCATGGGACAAAACCAAGCCACAGCTTCTAGGGGTACGAGGAAAAGCTGTGAGCACTGCAGAATGCATTAGGGGTTAAAAAGGTACAAGAGAAAGGGAGCAAAGAGTGAAGAAGTGAGAAGGTGACGTCTGAAGGGAGTGGAGGGTTTGGCTGAGCTGCTTGTGCAGTGCTTGTTAACTTTGCAAGGTTTTTTTGTCATATTGAAATGGGGAAGGCAGGACTGCGTGACTGTTAAAAGATAGATAAGGGAACCCTATTCAAGCAATATTCCTGGCTGAAGTTAGTGTGAGTCAGTGTTTTGCTCTTTTCCAATTCAGTTTTGCTTCCACAGCGAGCCACGCCCTGCAGCAGAAGTTGTCAGCTGCCACTACAGGGCAGCACAGCTGCACTTGGTCTCTCTCGGAGAACCAAGGGTACAAGGTTCTCTGCCTCCTTGTCCACATTCTGTGTGAGCCTAGTGTTCGGGCAGACAGCCGTAAGCAGTCCTGCCTTCCTGGTCACAGGCAGTTTCCAACAATGACAGCAGTTACTAACTGTGCGGCTTGACAAAGTGCTTGTTTTTATCAGTATCTTCTTATGAGAGTGCTTTGTCCATCATCTGTTTTCTTTGGGATGGGATGGAATGACAAGCAGTGGACCTCCTTTCTTGCTAATTCCCTTTGCTGTCACAAGCTTGTGCTCCTTCGGGCCTCATGCTGAGCTATCTTTGAGCTCTCAGTTTCTAAATTTGCAATCTTGACTCTTTGCTGAGAGGCAGCACTAAACTGCTTCTGTGACTGTGGTCCTTGAGGCAGGTGCTGTCTCCTCCGAGTGTGTCTCTGTCGCAGGGCCTCAGTTTCCTCCTATCCTTCCTTATTCTCTTCAGTCACAGGAGACTCATAGTGCTTAGTTAGCTGAAGGTCCTTAAGTGCTTTGATGTGCTTAAGTAAAAGATGCTTTCAAAGCATGAGTACCTATTTCTTAATCTAATCTGTTCAGCTTTTTTTTCCCCATATTAAAAGCCACTGTTCCTTTTTCTGTCCTGCTGTAGCTAAATGGTGCTGCTTCACTAAATTGTTTCCTCCAGCCCTCTAATCTCACGGGCTGTTCTTCCCTAAAGCCCTTAGTAGCGTACTGCCCTGCTATTCCAGGGTGGTTTTGCGGGTATGAATGAAGTAGATCACTGTGAAACATGAAGGGCAGCACACTGTCTTTCCACAGCCTCCATTAGCGGAGACACGGGGGTGATCCATGTGGTTGAGAAGGAAGAGGACCTGAACTGGGTGCTTGCTGATGGCCCACACCCACCCTACATGATACTGCTAGATGGGAACCTCTTCAACAGGTCAGTCGTCGTCAGTTTTTATCTTCCCTGGGTGACTGGAGCCCAGAAGACCAATATGGGTCCCTAATCTATGCTGAAAATGTAATTTTTCAAGTGACAGATGGCGGAAGCAGCCCTGACTGCACTGAAGTATAGCGAGATTGAAACATTTGTGGGTTTACTGCGGTTTAGTGCCTGAATTTATTTCTTCTTAAATGGACTGTTTTGCTGTTAGAAGAACTCTGCTCTGCAGAAATCTTCACACCATGTTCATCACTAAAGTTCATTAAAAATCGTGATTGAGATTGGTCCATCTCTTACTGGGTGGAGCAGGAAAGAAGTGGCTGAAGTTTTCTGCCTGTTGCTGTGTGCATAATCTTAAGTGGTTCTGAGAAGATAAAGGGATGTGTTGGTTATTTTGATCAAAAGCATCATGTGTTGGTTGTTTTGATCAAAAGCATCATCATGTGCTCAACTATAATACGTCAGCATTGGCATGTCTTGGATTATAACTTTTCATTAACAAATTCATCATTTCAGTCATATTTTCTCTCTTCCAGGAGGGTAATGCTGCAGCTGACGGGAACCTCACGAGTGTCAGGGCTTGCTGTGGCCATTGCCAAACCTAGCCCTCCCCAGGGATTCTCTCCTGGATTGAAGTGCCCCAATGATGGGTTTGGTAAGGAAATGTTAAGTCTTTATCTTTGTCGGGAGGAAGAGAAATGGTGCCTTTACGTTGCATGGTCAAAGAGAGAAGTGCCAAGAGTGGCTGATTTTGCAGCTACTTTTTAATGTCAAAATGGTGTTTAAGAGAACAGGCTCAATATGTTCTTTCAAAGTAGTTGGTCAGAGCTGGAATCTCATCATTTCTCAACAGGATTTGGGGCAGGTGTTTAGAGGAAGACTCTTAGATAAGCTGACTAAAAGAGCATTAAGTCGCTAAAGTGGTAAACCTGACCAAGGGTGGTTGTAACCTCTTTTTCTTTAACCTGTGAAACTTGTACTTTGTCCACACGTGGTCATTAAAGCATCTTGTGTTTGCATAGATTGAGTGGAGCACGCGTTAACCTCTTTGTCTGGGCTAGTCGCTACTTTTTAAAATTACGTTCTGCCTCCTTGAATTCTCCCCGAGGTTTCAGTTAGGTTTTCATTTCACTATTTTTTCACGCAGCAAATTTACTGTATTGCACTTTGAGGGGAGAAGTTGCTACACCTTCTGTAGTTTACACAAAGCTTTTTGCTGTGAAAGATGCCATGTACATTCCCGAAATGAGTTTGGTGTGCTGGCATTTGTTGCGTCTCTGCCTTCGTGCTGTTTGCATGGTATCGAGGTGTTAAAACGATTGGCGCATCATGGATGCCTTAGGGGTACTTCCAGCACATGATGAGCTCAGAAAATGTGGGTTTGTATGTTCCTCCTTTTGAAGTATAATGTTTCTCTGTGTGCCGCCTCCACTCTCTCAGCGTGTGATAAATGCTCGCTGAGAGCTCATGCCAGCCTCCTGGCACGTGATGGCTTTGAGCATGCATGTTTCTCATTCTCTCTGCATGGCACAGCACTCTGTCTCTGCCACTCTGCCACATGCAGTGACCAACTCCATCTCTCCAAGCTTTTGTCAGCTGGTTCCTCAGTCCGTAATGGTGCTCGTTCTGTATTTGCTGCTATTTTCTCAGCAGGCCCTACCTCTCCAGCAGTCTGTTATTCTCTTGCAGGCTCAGATTTGCCTATTTCTTTCTGTTTCCAGGTGTCTATTCCAAAGATTATGGCCCTCAGTTTGCACACTGCAATAAGACTGTGTGGAATCCTGTGGGGAGTGGGCTTTCGTACGAGGATTTTGACTTCCCTATTTTTCTCCTTGAAGATGCCAATGAGACGCAAGTTATTAAGCAGGTATTGCACTTCCTCAACAAGTAGGAGAGGGGAACTGCTGCATGGTTCAGGAAAGGGGGCAGAAGTTTTGTCTTCTCTCAGCTTAGATGCTAAAATCTGCAGTAAAAATACATAGTCCAATTTTATATGCAGTACACAATGCTATTACAGAAAGGCTAAGTTTTGTACTGACTTTTATTTCCATCCAGTGTTATCAAGACCATAACGTCCCTCGTGATGGTTCTGGCCCTGAGTACCCTCTCTGTGCCATGCAGCTTTTTTCCCACATGCATGCTGTCACCAGCACTGTTACCTGCATGAGGCGCAGCTCCCTCCAAAGCACCTTCAGCATTAACCCGGGTGAGCAGATTTCTCTTTCCTTGTCATGATGCGGGATAAGGCTGGCGGTAAAAATCCCAGTGGAATACAGTTGTGCGAAAGAAAGAAAATTTTAGGGTTTATCCCTAAAGGCTTGCTTGCCAACTGAGCCTTTTCAAAATACGCTATTGAAGTGGTAAGGAATTTTGGGCTATGTTTGTCATTAGTTGAGAAAATAATATGTAGAAGAGACGCTGGCTGAGAAAGGCACCTAATACCTGCTACATAGATCATTGAGAATGGCTCCGAGATCACTGCTCCATTAGTCTGTGTGTGTACATGAACTGAAATCCTAGTCCTGGTGAATGTTTTGCCAGTGACTTTCCTGGGGCCAGGACTTCACCTCTGCAGAGCAGAAGTTTGCTCATCTGATGGAACCACTGATGGGCTACAGCTGACCAGAAAGCTCATTTCTCACTTGTCACTGCTGTGGTCTCAACTCAAGCAACTTTTTTTCTGCTTCCTAGAGGTTGTATGTGATCCTCTTCTTGATTACAATGTGTGGAGCACCTTGCAACCTATCAATTCTTCTGGAAAAGTCGATCCTGAGAAGGAAGTTGTTATTGTCGCTACACGAGTAGGTACCTCTTAATCTTGTTTTGTAGAGCATGGACTGGAAGGATTCTGGGAAGACGTGGACTTCGAGTCTCATGGGAATATACTTCTCATATATTTTCATTTCTTCCTATGTTCCAAACCTTTTAGATCTGACTGGCTATTGCGTTTCTGCAAGTACGAGCCTTTTAGTTGGTGGGTTTACCTATTGTTTCCATATAAGGATATCTGCATTTTATTTCTTTCTCTCTTGTTATGTGAGACTGTTTTTAGCGTTTTCTTCACCGATGGAACCAGGCAAGTAGAAATAGTTAGCATGTCTGTTATGCTTTCCTAGATATTTTACATCCTTAAAAGGTATTGCAGAGAAGGAGACAGCATGGTTGGCTCCTCTGTATTTTTTGGGGGGAGAGACTGAATCACATTGAGATTTTTGTTGTGTGTGAAGCAGTGAGTCAGCGTCAGGGCTGAGGAAGAAGTTCACTTTCCCATCTATCAGTCTGGTTTACAGTCACTTTACACCCCCCAGAGTTGCAAGTTCCAAACTGCATTTTGTTGCGGTCTCAGAGCCTTATGCTGAACAGTGATGCTAGCATTAAAATTATGGCACACTTGATAATTTTAGTTTTTAGATCAGGGCTGAGGGGTGGTGGTGACAGGGCTCTGAGGCCTCTGGGCTGCCACAGCAATGCAATTGGTATTTTAAGTTTCATTAGGCAGGGTGCTTTGCTTCTTCCCTTGTCAGCAGAGTGAGTGGGATAGGAGAGAGGTGATAGGTTTGCTTTCCCAATACAATATTTCTCTGTCTGTGTGCGCATTTCTTAGACCTCTCGTTCATGCTTACAGATTGACAGCCATTCCTTCTTCTGGAACATTGCACCTGGGGCAGAGAGTGCTGTCTCTTCTTTTGTGACCCACTTGGCTGCTGCTGAAGCCCTTCATAAAGTGTCAGATGTTCATTTGCTGCAAAGGAATATAATGTTCACCTTCTTCCAAGGGGTAAGAGCAGCGGCATCGCTCCGTCATTTGGCTTGTTCTAAGATAGCAAATCAGCCCTTGGCTCCCTGCAAATGAACTTTTTCCCTACTCTTTGTGCGGAATCATTTGTCTGCATCCCCACACCATGCTTCTCTCTGCTCCCGTAGTGAGAACAGGATCTTAATTGCACTGGGATAACAACGGCAGATGGAGCTTCCACTGGGGCAACCCATATTCTGCCCCACGGTTCATTCTGGATGAACAACTCAACCTTTGCTTTCATTCCTGTCCCCTCCCAGTGTGCCTGTCTGTATGTCTGTTGTATGCCTCGCCCCTGTTCAGGACGAACTGCAATGGCCAGGCTTTAAATTCTGAAATGAAGCCCAGAAGAGGCTAGATTAAAAATATATATGTTGACAGCAGTGAAATGTAGCTCATTTCTGAGAGCCTAGCACTGGAGTTGGCAGCTGTGGAAAAGCAGAACAAGCCTGTGGAGGAGGGACTGATGGCCAACAGCTGATGTTCCCCTCAAGGCATCTACATTGATGGCTTCTTTTGTGCAGCTTTGTGGAACTGGCTCCCACAGCCCCATGCTGTGGCCGTGCGATTCCCTTCATTCGCCCTCCTTGGCGCATATATCCCTCATCAGAGTTTCCCTGGGGGAGACAGGCATACAGCACTACAGAGCGGACATTCCCTGTCGTGCTCCCAGGATGTAGGAGGAGTGATAAGACTTGGCTGTAAATTAGTCAAGGGAGAAGTCTGGTAGCTGGCTGACTTCGTTGCTCTTGTTTGTCGAGGGGATTCTCTTCTTGGGAGCACCTATGCTCCCCCAGGCAATGCTCAGCTTCCTGCAGCTCCCTTGACAAACTCGTATCTGTCATCTAGCCTTCCCTCCCTTTTTTCCAGGGAAACAGACACCCCTCCTGTCAGGAAGGCTTCGTATGTTCAATTCCTGGAATGGAGAATTGCCCTTTTCGCTGCCTTGCTGTCTTCCTTACCAGAAAACAAAGAGGATGACTTACGCCAGAGTAAAGGCTGTATTAATGTCTCTCTGCCTTTACTCACAGTAATGGTATCTTGCTAGATATCGGTGCTCACTTAAGTCTGACTTTGCCTCCATGCCGTTCTTGCTTGTGGAATTCAAGAGCTGTCCCCTGTTTTTTTGCTCTTTGCTTTCCTTTTTGTCCTTTGCTCCATCCCTTCCTATAATACCATTGTCCTTGGAGCCAGGCACGATGTAGTATTTACTCTGGTCTTTTGGTGTGTGCCAGGCTATGTGAACCTTCAGAAATACATGGTGCAGTAGTTGGCCCTTGAACTCTTGGGTTTGGTCCACCTCAGCCTCTGAAATACTGCTGTTGGTTGGGCCAGACAGCTATCCATATGGGATTCACGTATGATTTTATTTTTTTTTCTGTTGCAGGAGACTTTTGATTACATTGGCAGTTCACGAATGGTGTATGATATGGAAAAAGACAAGTTTCCTGTCCGCTTGGACAACATTCATTCATTTGTGGAGTTGAATCAGGTGGGGGATAAGTTAGGGGACCTTTTTATTCCCCATTTTTCCATGATAATTTAACTGTGATTTTTCGAGCCAGCCTTTCACTGTTTTTGATTTTTTTTTTTTTTTCCTTGGACTGGATTTCCCTGCTCTACAAGACTCAGTGATGTCCACTCATGTACTTATGGTGGTTTTTCTTTTTTCTTGAAGGTGGCTCTAAGGAATGACTCGATTCTATGGATGCATACAGACCCAGTCTCGCGGATGAATGAATCTGTTGAAGTGCAGGTAATAGAAAGCAATCTGTAGTTGTTCATCTAATCAGAATGCTGCGGGATCTTGAGCATGCTGCAGATGATCAGGATGTTCACTTTTCCAGAGAAATTACACATCCAAAAGAATAGTGGAACAGTGCTGTTTTCTTTCAGGTTAGAAACTTGCTAGATATTCTGAGGAACAGCAGCTTGGGAGCAAATCTGACTTTGCAGGAAGCTGGATATTCGCAGCCTCTTCCCCCATCTTCCTTCCAGCGCTTCCTTCGGGCCCGGCACATCCCTGGAGTGGTCCTAACTGACCACAGGACTGCTTTCGAGAACAGGTACATCTCCAGGGTGGATGGGCACAGGCTGGCCCACGGCCAAAGGCAGCGGAGCCGGCAGAGGGCATCTGAGCTCCTCAACGCCTCTGCCAGGGGTGTGCTGCCTAACATACATGTAAAGCGGCGGTCCGGGGGGAGCAGAGAAGCAAACATGTGCCATAGAATTGAACAAGCGCAACATAATTATTCTGACAACCGAAAGAAATCCAGTTTTGTACAGAAAATGTTCCCCACAGCTGGCCGGAAGCCAGAGGTGAGCAAATGGCAACTGAGCGTGCCTAAGCCTCATCTGTTCTTCCAGAAGCTAGCTGCCTTTTTTTTTTCCTGCCTTTTTTTTTTTCTAATATAGTTTTCCATTTGTGATGGCAGAAAGCCCCAGGCGTTGGAAAGGGCATTTTCATTCACCCCACATGACCCTACTACAGCGTGTTCCTTGGGGATCCCCTGCTCCTCTTCAGCTTTGGAGTGGAAATGTGGGGTAGAGGACAGACATGTGCCTCTCCCCTCTTCCCTAAACTCTTCAAATTGTCTCTTTTCCTTCCTCTCCTATCCTTCTGTGCTGTTTCTAAGAATCTCTGTAGCAATCAGGGGGAAGTAGCTTATCTTTCGCCTCTAAATCTGCACTGCTCTAAAGGGGTAAGAAGAGTCAGGGTAGAGGAAAGCGCAGCTCGCTGCTGCATGACCCGTCTTTAGACTGGAGGGATCAGTCCCAGGTTGGCTGGGAATGTCAGGTGCATGGACTGTGCAGGGAGCTTTCAGCCCAATTCCCACTTCACCTGCATGTGCTGCAGACGCCTTGGTGTAAATCTCTCACAGAGTTCACTTGGAATTCCTCACCACCTTTAAGAGGAGGCATTAATAAAATCCACTGGCATGACTTGCATCAAAAGCCCTCTTCCCGGGAGACCTTCTGCATGGGTTGTCCTTGCCTCAGTTTCCCTACCCATTTAATAGATTGGGCTGTTGCCCACCTGAAAGCTAATCACAGCTTGTAAATTGCTTGGAGATCCTCAGATGGGAGAAGCTGTGGAAGGGCCAAGTTAATTATAAAGCCTCATTAAATGGTTTAAGGAACGTGTGGCAGGGCAGTGCTTTGGCAGGGCTGTATCTCTGCTCCCAGGAGACTGCTCCCACTGTTTGCTTTAGGCACACTCTGAATTGAATTCCATGCCCTGTGGTTTCTTTCTGCCCCTCCCCAACCTCTGTTTGCTTTCTTCTTTTCAGATACTACCAGAGCATGTATGACACTCCAGAGAACATCCGGATGCAATACCCTGAGGGGCTTAGCCCTGAGGAGACCTTGGAGTATGTCACAGACACAGCCAAGGTTCCTACTTTGCATTTTCTTTAGCGACTCTATCTGGGGTGGATGAGGCCTTGGGAGGGGGCAGATAGAAGCGGGGTCGTGGGGAGAAGGGGGGAAAAGCTGTTTCCAAAAAGGGCAGAAAGAAGGTGCGAGTACTTTGTACGGTGACAAAGGCAATGCTCGAATGCTAGCACAATGTAAGTGTTTTGATGGATATATAGATTCTGGCTTGCTCTCCTTGTTTTGCTGGATCTGCCTATCTTGATTAACACAGAGCACTCTTCCTTTGCAGTCCCTGGCAGAAGTTGCCACAGTGGTCGCCCGTGCTCTCTACCAGCTTGCGGGGGGAGACAACAACACCTCTGCTATTCAGGCAGATCCAAAAACGGTACGAGCAGATGGAATTGAGTCCCTGGCATCTCTGATGAGCCCTCACGTACTTCCCTTCTGTCTCTGTTTATATGTGTTTACACAGCATGCTGTCCTGTCTGTCTCCATGAGGGCTTTGCCTCCCCTCCCTTCTCTCTTTCCCCATCACAGCTGAATGAAAAACCTTTCACCCTTCTCTAGTTCCTTGCCTCTCCATCTCAGGGCAGACAGGGAGTTCACGAACCCTCTGCAAAACAGAGCTGCTTTATCCTTGTCCCACCAAGCAGAAGAGGAAGCTGAGGTGAAATGGCAATGTGTGCCACAGGGATCAGCTAAGGAGGCAGTGGAGCTGGAATCAGACCCAATTTTCACAGCTCGGTCCTGAATTCTATACAGTTGTGACATACAGTCTCTCCTTTGCTGTACTCTTGGCCTCTGTAGTGGGAAACATCTGCCAGCCAAATAATCTTGAGAGGTATAGCTGTTAAGATGCTGTTTTCTCTCCTCTTTGTATAAACCAATTTCCATCTCTTTCCAGGTCTCTCGAATGCTGTATGGGTTTCTGATTAAAACGAACAATTCTTGGTTTCAGTCCATCATTAAGCCAGACATAAAAGGAATTCTGGGTAAGAGCAACATAGGGAAGAAGGACAAGGGGATGGGTTTGACCCCATATGTTACCTGGCAGCTTTCTAAAACACCGTAGTAACATTGCCTGCTTCTGGCCATCTCCCCACCCATCCCATTTCTCTCGCTGTTCCAGGTGATGTTCCCCAACACTACGTCGCCGTTTCCAGCCCTGTGAACACTACCTACCTTGTGCAGTATGTCTTGGCCAACCTCACCGGCACTGTTGTTAACTTCACCAAGGAAGAGTGCCTGAACCCTGAAAAAATACCCAACAGCGAGAAAGAAGTAAGTATCCATTAGATGATAGGCACGGACAAATCTGCTGTCCAACTTACTGGTTTCTGCTTTTGAGGACAACTGGTTAGGAATGCTTTCTATTGCTTGTAGTAACACGTGGGAGAACTGGGAAGCGCCCTCCAAGGGCAGGAAGGAATGGGCAAAAGGGTCCCCTTACAGTGAGAACAGTCAGTAAAGCTCCTCTCTTTCTCCCCAGAGACACTGATAAGGTTCCAGAACAAGGGGTTAGTCTGGTTATTTGCTAGTGGCCGTTTGCTGTCTCTTACTCTCCTGTTTTCTTTGCAGATGTTCGAATATGCCTGGGTGCAGGGTTCCCTGGACCCTAATTCAACATCACGAGTCCCCTACTGCGTTCGGTCAGCTGTTCACCTAAGCAAAGCACTCTCTCCTGCCTTTGAGCTGAGGCAATGGGGATCTACAGAGTACTCCACATGGACAGAGAGTCGGTGGAAAGAGATCCGTGCCCGAATATTTCTGGTAGCCAGCAAGGAGCTAGAGGTGAGTTTGTACACGTCTGAAAAAGAAGGTAGAGAACAAAACGTGGCTAGCTTTGAATAACATCTCCTGACAGCTGGAGAAACAGTTCAGAGTTTGTTACAAGATCTTCTGCCATCATCCTGTGTGAGCTCCCCAGTTAAGACCAGCGAAGCTTTGATCCTTGAAAATGAGATAACAAAGAATGCATTGCTGGCGATAACCCTACCGCCTCCAGCCATTTTTGGGTTAATAATGTAGTTGCTGGGGCTGAGACAGTGCAGAATAATCAAGAGTCCCATGAGCAGGCTGAGCTTTGTGTATAAAAGATAGAAGTGACAGGAGTCTTAACCCCTTCCCCAAGCAGAGGGAGCCGAGCTGAGCCAGCGAATGTGGCTATTGAGGTGTTTTGCCTGATGTGCATCACAGATCTTCTTTCCTGCAGTTTGAATCCCCTCTCGACAGCACAGAAATAAGCTTTGCACAAACAAAAGCTGCTGTTGGTTCAGTGTCTCAGATTTTAAGCAGCCCTGAGCTGGGTGCGATGTGGCTTAAGTGTCAGCAGAATAAGGGTTAAGTGTATGGTCACTTTGGGACCTTGCCTGTCTTGATGCCCTCTGGTTGGCTGTTAATGACATCATACCCTGTCAGGACAGACTCAGGAGTGCGCAGCGCTGTCATCATCATGTGCTACTAGCAAGCCATGCAAACCCAGGCAATTGTTGCATCTCTCGGATGATTATTTGAAGTCTGAGCAATTTTATTTGTGTGCCACTGGGCCTTTTTAACACTGTCAGACAAGCACAATGCCCCTGCCTGTGTGTCTCAGCCTGGTACAGCCCAGCAGATCCTGGTGCCCTGGAGATACAGTTTGAGCCCAGCCATCCCACAAGTGTTGACCCAGTAGAAAAGGCACTGGGAGAGTTGTAGCGGCGCATGACTGTCTTGCCACTGTATGGGGACTGTTCTGAGATATCCAGGGGAGATGGGGAATGGCGGTTCTGCCACACAAGGGGAAGGCTTGACAGGAAGGAATCTAACCAAGCCTTAGCCTTGTCTGTCACTTAGACTTCAGGAAAGGTGCTGAGCAGGAGGAAATTTGGTTCTGCCAGCAACTGTGCTTGTTGAAGGCATTTACGGCTCCTTGCCAGAGGAGGTGACAGTTCATGCAGGAGTAGCCAAAGTGTCACGTTAAATGCTTGCTAAAAGTCTTTGCAAACTGCGTCGACCATTCTGAAACACGGTATGTTCTTTATCTGTCATACAGCGCTCTTACCTTTTTTCTTAAACGTCATTTTGTGTGCACGGTTGATAACTACAATGAAAGCTGACCTGATCCTATCTGGCAGTCACTTTTGTCTAAGGCTGTGAGGTCCTCGGAGTATCTTTTATCTCTATATACACAGTGCCTCAGTAGTGCGCTGGTCTCTGTAGCTTTCTGACAGAGACCCCCATTTAATGCAAATTCTGTGAGGTGCAGCAGGTCTGTGTTTGTAACAACAATGCTAAGTGTTTCTCATCCCTTCCTAGATAATCACTTTGGTTGTGGGCATTGCCATTCTGATCTTCTCTCTCCTCGCCACCTATTTTATCAACGCCAAAGCGGATGTACTTTTTAGCATCCCGCGGGACCCTGGGGCTGTGGCTTACTGAAGATGCTCTCAGGGCTTGAGAAGTCTTAGCCCTTGGATTACAATTGTCAAAGATAAAACTACACTGGAATGCCCCTTTCTCTGGATAGGGACACAAATGGTTCTCTCCAGAGTTTCTGTGCTCGGGTTCTGGGCACTGAGCCCTAAAACGTAAGAGACTTCCCCAGAAAACCGTGCCGACCAAGCCCTAAAGAAACTGTGACTGAGAAGTTCCCAAAGCCTTTCTTTTTAATTTGTCCTTACTTCTGAGCAACTTGAGAGGATTGGTCCTGAATGCCACTGAGACGACAATGTGATGGATGTGTTCCCTAAACGAAGGCAAGGGTGGAAAGGGTAAAGGTATTTTCTCTGGGATGTATGTGGACCAGCAGATTTCCATGGTGTCCGACAGCGCAGGTTGCCTGTTAATGTCTGACAGTTACTGTGAATCTGTCTATACTACAATGCAAGGAGGGCAAGGTGTGTTTAACAGATGATTAGATGTACAATGTCCTTTTTTTAATGGTGCAATATTTTCTGGGTTTTGTATATATATATAAATAGTTCCATTTAATTAAAAAAAATCTCAACTTACAAATTAACCCATTGCCTGTTTTGTCTTAGTTGCTGCCAACAGGACCAAAACCGCTGGGTGTTGCAATATGTTTTGGTCTCAGGAGAAAGAGAATTTGTCTGATTTGGTTTTTGACTCGCATTGAAACTTTTAATTCTTTCTACAGCTGGACAAAAAGACATTGTGCCCTCAGACAGGACAGGGAATTAACTGACTGTTGTTTAGACTGTAAACTCTCCAAGGCAGGGATGGCTGATCACTCCAAACAGTGCTTTGTACGATGGTATCTTGATCTCAGTCGATCCCTAGGTGCTGGTATAATAAACGTGTTTTTTAATGAGCGTGCTCCCACACTTTGTTTCCTTGGATGCTATTGCTTAGCGCCCAGCAAGACTGGGCTCTCAGGGCTAGCAGTTGTGACTGACCAGGCACTTGGATGTTCCTGGTTGTTTCTTTTGTATGAATATTCACTTGTTCTTCAGCAGTCGTGATTTAAAGGTGCGATAGTGCAGTTGTCCAAAGCGAGGAGCTCAAAAATAGGTGAAGAGGATTTAATTCCAGAAATCAGAGCTGACTAGCACTAAAGCAGACATCGCTTTCCCTTCCCTAGAGGACAGTGAGGGCTTATTGTGTTTTAAGTCTTTCCTCAACCAAGCGTACACTCTGGCGTTTTAAAGTAATTCAGAGCTTGTACTCTCAGTGCTACCCTGAGGGAGTCTTCTTCCACTTGCTAATGCATCCTGGTATCAGGAAACTCCACCAAGTATGAGGAGCAATGTTTCTGTGCCCGATTTAATTTCTCCTAGCAATGCTGAAGAAACTCATACCTCGATTTACGTGGAGATACCTTGTCTTTACAGTAAGGATTTTCATAGCCTCTAACTCCTAATCTTTGGACTCATTCCAACTTTGTCAGAACAAAATCAGTTCCCCAAAATTATCCAAGTAGACTATATCTGTGCATGAAAGTACTGTGGGTGAGACAGAGGACCTCAAGACAGCATGTGGTCTGGCAGAGAATTTTGTAGAATATGTTTATATTAAGAATTCCCTTAAGGTAAGTTTATTAAATTTTTTTACATATCAGAATGCAAATGCTTAACTCGTGGTGGAGCAGTGCTGTGTGGAGAGATGTTGGGATCGGTGATGGCTAATCAGCAAATTGGGTCAATATAGACAAGGTTCTTGATTTTTCAAATTAAAAATGCATCCTTCCTGTACTGCGCTCTCTCCCGTCTTTCAAATCTAGATTCTGTGCTTGGGTTTGGGCTTTTTGGTTTTTTTTCCCCCCTCCCTGATCCAAAGGCTTCTGCTTGGAAATTC
>NW_009596784.1:0-36360 GCF_000690535.1 Cariama cristata
AAGTCATTACAAAAGTACTATTGTGTTTAATGAACTTTACATTTCATTCAATTTTCTCATTATCAACATTCAGTACTGCTGGCCAACTTGTTTGCCACACGCTTCATGTGGATACTGAAGTGGGTACAGTAAAGCACTACAAAGACTTTTTCTTTGTTCTTAGGTATTTCCTTATGATACAGCTGAAGGAGCAATTGAAAAAGAGCTTTCTGTGGCCTTTGTTCACACCATAAATTCATGCAAATTATATCATCACACTGTGCTGCTATGACACATGCTGCACTCATTAACTTATCCTACCGATTAATCCTTTCACACTTTCTATTTGCGGTTTATTCCAGCTGCAGAAAACACAGCATAATTCCTGATGGCACAGATTAGACTGAAACTACTTTTTCACTCTTCACCTTACTCTTTCTGGACACATATAAAGTAGAAGTCAAAATCAGGTCCCTGGGTAGGTCAATGCATAAACTTCAACCAGCTTCAGTGGAAAGAGGATTTCATCCCAAAGGACCACATTCAGACTTCAGTTGCCTTCATCTCTGAAAACTGGCATGTACAGACAAAGTAAACTATACTTTTTATTTAACTGTTTCTTGAAAGGAACACCGACAACACCTGTATTTTCTCAGTATGGTGTTCTGCCTACATGGTTGATACAATGTTGGTTACTACACACATGCAATGTAGCATAGTGTTACACCTCGCATGAAAACAAATAATATTCCCAGTTTGAATCAAATCACTGGTACTTAACCTTTCCTCCTTCCCACAAACACCAATGCCCTTGCATGCCAGAATAGGTATCAGTTCCTTTAAAGTTTAAGTTCAAAGTACCAATTCCCACTGCACACTGAGAACAGTGAAACTCAGTGTTGGGAAAGAGCAAGACAGGGCTCAAAAGGTATGATTTTGGAAACCTAAGGAAATACATCCAATAAGGCTTATAATTTAACTCACTGGACAGTATAGAGAAATGAAACCAGGCTGCAAACAAGAAGACATACAAAGGATGGGGCTCTGTGTGAAATACTGCCTTTCTTGAGGCTGATGATTTAGGGCTCAAGGGGGACCTTGAATTCACAGCTTAAAACTCTGTCCTGGAGCAGGACACCACCACTGTTCTTCACACAGGAGCAAAGAGATCTCAGGTTTTGCTTTTAAGACAATAACGGTAGAGATTGAACTTTAGGTGTATATTCCAAAGGAGTCAGAAAGGAAGCAAAAAAAAACAAACAACGAGGACGAAATTTTAATGAAAAGTACATAAATAGGCATGGTAATATTTAATAAAAGACATAAAAATAGTGACACTCAATAATTAAAAAAAATGAAGGAAAGTAAGAAACTCAGAAGAAAAACACTGTAAGAGAAAAATAACCTTTTAAGGAAAAGTAATAGGGTCGTCATAACTCTTTCAATATCTCCGGGCTTCTCTAGAGGTATTTACTGCATGTGGTGCTTTTGAGGCTGTCAGTCAGCACCGTAACATGTACGCAACCAAGGCTGTGATGCTTGCATATTTTTACCAAGCACAATAATTTGAGGACCCAGCTGTGCAATTATTGCATATTGTTGAAAGACCAATTGCACTGCAATCAGGGATAAAAAATGCTGCTATTTGACAAAAACATACTACAGATAAAAGTGCAAACATGTCAGAGAACTTGAAACAGGAGTCAGCTATATTTATATTGCTGAAGCTAATTGACCTTTGTGGGTTTGCTGGTTTTTTTTAAACAACAATGAAAGGATCATTTCTTGAATCTCTGAACTTTTTTAATATAGCGTGCCATTTTTAGGAGTGGTATGCTGTCTTAATGTCCGATAACTGTGTGGGTTTCTGCAGGTAGAATTTTTACTCGGTGAGTAAAGCCAGCAGGTGAAAATTTCTGATTCTCGTTTAATTGCTCTGTCACATCTGACCATCTTTGGAAAGCACAAGGAGCTATTTCACAGTTATCAGTACACTTTAAAACTGTCAGTTTTATTTCCACAAGCCTTTGTCGTCATTTTGTTTCAATGATGACTTTGTGCTTCTGAAATACATTCCTCCTCTTTTCTCTTCAGATTCTGTGTTCTATAATGCACTTTTCGGTTGTTACATTGATCTCTTAGTGTTATTTGAGTGTTTAGGAAATGATCCATCAAACATTCAAGTTACCAGTAAGCTTGTGTACCAGTTAATTTTGTGCAAGTATGATACTACATAAAATCCAGACTATAAACTAGTCAATGCATATTACATGAAAAGCAACAGTTAAGAAAACAAGTGAACCACTTTGCCACTGTTTAGTAAAAGGCTCACATTATATGCCTCTATATCATTCTAAAAACATGAAAACTTGAGGAATCTAACACTGATCACAACATCAACTCTTCTACCACTAAATGTGCCAAAGCATATCAGGAAAAAAAAATGGTGAAGGTATTGTACTCAACAGCATAGCAGAGTTCCTGTGCTCCAGCAACATAATAAGGCTATACATCTTACAAACCCTCTTCTCTCCTGTGAGTTTAGTTAATAACAGAAGGAACTTTCTTTGCGTTTACCTGCCAGATATAGGATACATATTTCAGTGAGTGGAATTTTTCTACCTCATTCTACAACAGTGGCTTCAGAAGGAATTATTATTTCCAATTCATCAGTCTTGTGGAGATGAATCAGAAGAAGCAAAATATAAACCTCTTTATAACTAAATTAATCCAATCCTTTTTCAGTTGTCATCACAGTGACAAAGCTCTATTGTCAGCTGAACAGATGTACTAAATGCTTGTCACTTGTGTGTGTTAAAAGAGCAACAACTAAAAGGAGGCAACTTCTCCTGACTAATACAGGTAAAAGCAGAAGAATTTTTTTTGTTTAGTAATTTGCTCGGGTGTTTTTTTTGCTTTACATCTGTTACGAACTCCTAGTACCACTGGTATATGGAGAAAGAATACCGAATGTATTACACCTTTTCAAATTCCAGGAACCTACAGCTCCTCTTATGCCTTCATTCTGTCTTTACATCAAAATGCAGAGTTTATGATCTCATACGGAAAGAATACTTGCAAAAAAGATTCCTATTAAAATGCAAATGTTGACCTTCCACCAAGCCTTGAGTTAGAATTTCTTTCCTTTAATTTTCCTGGAATAGACATACTTTGTAACAGGATAACAATTTTCTCGGTAGACCATGCTTCTTTTATTTTTCTAATGTTTTAAAATTCTTTAGAGATTTTGCTGGTTTTGTGGCTTTATTTGGAAAAGTGGAATATAAAACTTTGAAACTGAAAAGAAGGTATTACACTTTATTATTAGAAAATTAAAGATGAATAGATTAAGTCACTGTCATCATAAGAAAATCAAATATACTTTTCTCCTGTGGAAAAATAACATAAATGACAAAAATAATACAGCAATATAAAAGCAATAAAGATATTCAAGTATCATCCTTGAATTCCTAGCTATAAATTATGATTTTTGTATTCTGTTCTTCTACCTTAAACAATTTGCAGGCTATTCTAATTCTGGGAGAACTGTAAAGTACTGATTGCTGACTTAGCTTTGTTCCCATTGAAATATAGCAAGAATGAAAATCATCCAAACTAAGATGCCTAAAATACATGAAGATATTTTAGTCTTGGAAACAATAACAATACTTGTACTTGAGCAAAGGAACAATAGAGTACATTTTGCAAACACTCTTCAGAGTTCTCCTACAAAGAAAGGGAGCTTATCTCCCCAGAGCTGTTATACCCAAATTGCAGCTTAGGTTAAGAGGGCCTTCAAGAAGAGCTCCTAGGAAGGCATTTCCTAGTGAAGTGTTCACTGAGCCAAGAAGCAGCAGTGGGCATTAGGTCTAAATAACTGGTATTTTCAAACATCCTCTCTGAGGGTCTAAAGCTAATCTCGTATTCTGTTACTTTCAAGAAAGAACTGAGCACTAATAATACATTTCCAGAATCTTACACAGGCTGTCTCCCTTACCTGTTGCAGGCTGGTAATCCCTGCTTTCTTCTGGAAAAATAATTAATAAAGGTACTTGTGTATTCTTCAAGATCTGCCCCAAAGAACAAAGCAAATACTAATAATGTTGATGAATAATTATCATTTGGGGCTCCAAAGGAAACTGTAACCTCTTCATTCCTAGCCTGGGCAACCAGGCCTTCTGTCTGCTTATAGCCAGAAAAAAAGAAAAAAAACAAACCAGAAAACCAAACAAGATGGCAATCCTAGTTGACACCTACAAAAAAAGATTAAGATGACATTGAACAAGAAATTAAGGCAAATCTCTTGGACAAATACCGTTCTGTATTTTTTTTTGTGTGTGTGTGTTTCACAAATGAAATACAGTTTCTATAATTTGTATAATGATTTCTGTCAGATCTGGGAAAACAAAACCAAGGCTGTTCAAGCTGTACTTGCAGTTTGAACACAAACCTCTGTTTCCACACTAATCTGCACACGGACGTAAATCCCTGTACATGCATATTTGAAAGGATGGGGGAAGGTTGAAATCAGCTGAGGAAAGTTGTACTGTCTCATTTCTTTTTGCAGCATCTTTTCTATGTAATGCCAGAAGATAACTGCTTGCATTGCAGGATTCCCCTCCTTTTCTTGCTCCCCTCCAAGATTAAAACTTCTTATGAAGCACTGGAGATTGCCTACAGCTAAAGGCAGGTCAAGACTCATGGTGCTGCTGGTGGTTTTAAGACCTCTAAGTCATTATTGAAATTTATTGGTCATTTAAAATTTTAGTCTAGAAAATTTTTTCCTGTGTCTCAGAAAAAAAGGAGTTTTAAATCTCTCTTGGCCAGACATGGCACATTGTACCTCCCACAGCCAGCTCAGCATGGGATCAATTGGCAACACAGTTCATTTTCTTTCTCTTCTTGTATAGTCACTTTGGATAGACAGGAAAAAGAAAAGATAAATCAATTCTATTTATAATCAAATAAGTCAACAATACATTGAAATATCTAATGCTTACATGTTCTTTTTACCACCTATTCAAAGTGAAAGCATATAACCTGGATACAGTTTTAAACTTATTTTCATTGGGCTTAAGAGAAGGAAAAGAAAAGTAACAAAATTAAGTGTTATTGGCAGACCATCCATAAAGTACACCAATCTCAGCAATTCTCTGAAAAAAAATACTGGGAAATGGCCAAGTTATTTAACTTTGCAAAACAGCTGCTTAGCACTCACAATACTCAATACCACAATGCTATGAACGTCTCACAAAAGCCCAGAACACTTTTATTTGGGTTAAAAGAATGTCATTTGCAAAAGAGGTTCAGAAAAGAATGCTGTCAAAATGCCTTTGAGAAGCCCCAAACCCAGCTCTGACAAATATACCTTGATTTCAGTTTTAATCTAATCCTAACTATGAGAAATAGACCTTCTAACTAGCAGTTCATTTTCAGTGCAACTTCATGAAGTTAAGTGTATGCTGGGGGTATGCTCCATCATTAATATCACCATCTGGGCTATCCTAGATTCATGGAAACAACTTAAAGCACAAAGGGAAAAACTATACTCCCAATATCAGTTTTCTACCATAGTTTGGTTTTGTTTTGGTTTTGTTTTTCTTCATTCTGTTGTACTGAACAAGGTTCCAAGAAAACTCAGCAATGTAATAAAAGCTTGGGCTTCCATCAGAAGCATAGGCTGAAACACTTACTGGCTCGGTCACTGTAAGGAACAGGGAACTGGTTGTTGCAGGGTGCTGATAACCTGACTCTCACATACAACCAAAGAGACTTCTTGGTTCTGAGTGGTTTCTGAGAAGCACAAATGGAGTTATTCTGCTTGCAGTTCTGTCACTTTGATCAAGACTGGCAGCAGAGGCGGGTAGAGCAGTGCAAAATTAACCATTCATACATGGCAGGAGCAGGGAGGAAATATATTACAACAGCTGATCTTGAGTCTTGTAGAGCAAACTTAGGAGAAAAGAATGGATGTAGACTGTGGTGTGAGATGATGGTAATCAGGGGTAAGAAGGACATTTAGCTGAAAATCTGAGTCTAGGAAACTTGCTTGATCTCACACTTATGTCTGTGATTTTCATCACTGGCTCTGTAACTTTGTGACATTTCTTCATCCTGCCACTAGAATCTACGATTTCCAATAAAAACACACAAGAATATCTATATTGTTCTCCAAAGTAAGTCAATTCTTTCTCTCTTTTGAAAAAAAACCTAATGTTTTCATAGTTCATAAAAGCACCTACTCCTCCTAAAATCTGATACAACTTTTTTTTTTTTTTTAAATAATTTCAAAACTTACTGTGTTGTACTTCTATTGAAAGATCTATCTTTCATTCCACGGGAATGAAGCTTACCTTTCTTCTGCTGTGCTGACAGGCCTGCAAAGCCACAACAAAGGCAAAAACCAGAAGCTTCCACAGGAACTGGCTATCATTTGTATAGGAAATTTTCTGTAACAACTGGTGCTGTCAGTCTGCTGTGAAAACATGTCTAATTTCCCATCACTAAAATTATGAAATACAGATCTTCATACATCAAGTCTACAGAAATTCTCTTGTTGTACAAACATTTTCCTTCACTTCCTTTTTAAACCTAGATAGCCCAAGACTTCTCAACGTCTGTTTCATGGTTGTAAAATGCCTGTACTCTTCCCTGAACTCTGTTAACAATGCTTTCATTTCTCAGTATTAGTGAAGCAAGCACTAGAACCATGGAAAAGCTGTCAACTTCACTTTGTAGTTACTTCTTTTTTCATTTTATTTTGATACATACTAACATTTCTGTCTTTTTGAGCAAGGGTGTATATTAAATAGAAGCTTATTATTCTTATTACAACACCAAATCTGTTTCCTGAGTGGCCTAGAAAGTGGCTTGATGCAACACATATGAATCATTCAAACTATTCCCTTCAGGATGAATCACCTTACATTTATCCAAAACTGTGCACCTGAACGTACACTCAGCTTTTTCTAGCTTTGGTTAACATAAGTGATTCTGTCATCTGCAGATTTCCTTCCCTTTTCCCATTGTCTCTGCCAGTAAATTCATAACTAAACACGTATTTCAGAGTGATCAGTGAACAAAAACAGCCAGGACAAATTTCTCAGATTTCTTTTTCATGGCTGCTGGTCCTAAAGAGTTCTGCTGTGATTACTTTTTATAAACAAAGTCAAGACAATACATATGTGGATTATTTATTTACTCCACAACACTAGGCAGAATAAACATGGGCCGCATTTATATGAACTGTACGCTACACAGAAAAACTAGACTTCAATTTGAACTAACCACATAATTTCTCTAAATATCATTCACTAGCAGGAAATTGCTGTAGGCAAACTGCTTTATGCATCCAGGAAATATGTCTGGTTTCCTGCTCAGTAAAACTTTTCCTGAAAAAAAGACTTTTAATTGCTAGTAACCTTTTAAAAAATGTAGAAAACCACAAGGTATTGCAGGCTGCCCTGAAAAAAATAAGTGAACATGATGTTGGACTCTTGTGCTAGTCTCAAGGAAGCGCGCTCAGCAGAGCCAGTCAATACGACTAAAATGTGCATTTAGAAAACAACAACTACAGAAAGGCTTCCATGTCAGTGACAGGAGGTGATTCAACTAGCTGGCTGGCAGTAAAGGTTGTTTACCAGGTTCTGGATTCTTAATTGGGTGCATAGCTTGCTAAGTAGCAGCTGGTCTTTAATTAGTTGAAAAATTATTATCACTAAAAGTTGCCATAAAAAGAAAGAGAACAATATAATTAAAGCGTTAGAATCCATATGGTGGGATATGTATCTTCACTTGTCAATAGCTGTTTTTTCCTCTCTTTTCCACTTAGCACTAATAAGGCAAAACTGTTCATTTGCCAAAAAAGTCTCCTTTTTTCATTTGTATTGAAAGTAATATTAAAATGGAAGTGTACTGAAAGACTGTACATAGTGTTATGTTTTTCTTTGACTGTGAAATTATCCAAGATGATGTATTCTACAGGGGTGAGTTAGGATTGATGAGTCACCCTTGCCAGTACACCTGATCACAGTAGGACATCATTATCTCACCTTCATTCATTACTTTTACAAGTAGATGAAAACTTCTTTGTATATAAGACTTAGCAAAATACAAATTTCATGCCTGTGATGTATTAAATATGACCACAGCCTGAATGCACATTGCTATCTAACTGGAGATCTGCAAGCAGTTGCACTATGATTATCTGAAAATATTTCATGCACCACTATTTCTAGAGGTTTACAGACCTTCTCTGCACTTAAGGAATTATTTGCCAATCTATGTGGAATGATGAGACTACATGTGAAGCAATTCAGTGTTTAATATTAAAGAATAAGGCTAGACATATTTTTTCTAAAATATTTTAAACATATGTGCTATCAATTTTAATATTATAGAGTATTACACTATTTCTATACTTACTGTACTTAGGGATTTGGTCAAGGGGCATGGGGAGGAGGGTACTACTACTTGGTTTTCTAACAGCTGAATCCCCTCCAGGTCAAAACCTGACAGAATCATCTCATCTATTAACCCTTTTTGTGACAGAGAAATTAAGTAGTTGGGAAACGTATTTACTTACAATAGCGGTGCAGTATTAAAGAAAAAAAAAAAGAAAATATTAACTCTGTTTAGTGTCCAGATTAGCTGTGGAAAATAGATAAACTCTACATTGTTTATATTAGCAGCAGGCAATCTCCACTTATCTGCATTTGTTATTGTTTATATTACAGCAGAGAAATCTAGGAAATAAAATTATCTTCTGCTCTACAGGAGCAGGTTGCCCATGTGCCAAGTCTAGAAAATCCTTCTTAGTTGGAGTTAAAACCAGGACATTCAGTATAAAAGAAAGGAATTATTTGAAAGCCTGAATTTCCAAGTGTCTCAATTATCCTGAACTCTACCTTTGCAGCACAGAGTTGAGAAAATTAATTTTAAAATAACCCTTCAGCAGAAAATCAATTGATTCTTGGCAGTGACTACTTCCAGTGGAAACAGCCTTTCACAACTTTACATAAGCCTTCCTCCAAGGTTAGGATGTTGCATACAAAGAAGAAAATAGTCATCAGATAAGCAGCATATAGCAATATCCATCAGCTTCAGTTCATCACTATAATGCCTTCCAAAGGCTAAGTCATTATTTTTTCCCCACTGAAGTGTTGTTTCGTATCTACATTGCTCTACATTCAGATCTCACTCATGTTAGGCCACTGCAAGGCACCAGAAGAGATGAATGTGCCCTAGAGCAACTATAACACCGTAAAAAAAAAAGAAAAAATTATCAACTTTCCAGCTTAAAATACATTATCACCAGGTCTTCAAATTACATTGCTGGGATGAACTAAAAAAAGTTTATCTAGGAATTCAATTTCATTCTTCTCTCGAATTGATTTTAATGGGATGCTAGTGTAATTTTCTCTAATATAAGATACAAAGTTTTGTTGGTGAACATGAAATTATTTAACTCTTGTATGTCTGTAATGAAGACAACTTCATTTTGGTAAATGGGAATAATATTGGACTTTCATTTAGATTTAAGGTCTGATCTGTGCTGATCCACTTGTTCGAAGAAACACCTTGAAAATGCGTATTTTTCGCAAATTATCTTACTATTTGTTTCATTAAATATTAAATTAGAATTCAGAAAATATTGAAATAATTGTGTGTAATTACTAACTGACAAATGATTTTCCTATAACAATTCAAGACAGGACTTAACACTCACAGAGAACTGTGACCAAATTTCTGTAGAACAGAATTTCTTTTATAGTGTTTCACAAACAGCCACTGCTTTTTGCAGGTAGGGGAACTGAGGCGGGGGGGTGGGGGGGAGGAGAGAGGGATTTGATTTAGTTCTTCTCCTGTCCTTAATAACAAAATAATCCATTAACATTTTCTACCTCACTATCACCCATAGGTCAACAAAAGTCTCTGTGAGACAAAAAACATGACTTGTAGCTTTGAAAAAATTCAACATACTATGAAAAGACAGTGAAGGCACTTCTAACTTACCCCTGTATTACTGTTTCAAGAACATCACTGCTAATGTTTGTCCCTCATAATGTTCCCACCAACATTTTGGTGACTCAGCTGTGCAACCACTTCCCAGTCTCAGTAGAACAGAGAGGTCCTAATTTATTCTGACAGTAGAAATGGGTCAGTGGGACTGGAGGACCTCCCTCCCCGTGGTCCTATGAAGCACAGGAAGGTGGAGCCCAGAGAAAGGGGAAAATGGAGCCAGTACTGAAGATCAGGTTGGCATTCCAGAGGAATGCAATCCACTTGGCTTGGACAGCAAACCTGCCATCAGGTTAACCACAAGGTCAGGACAACGGCTTTGAAATGTATTTAACACACACTTACATACCAAGTAAGAGCAGCAGAAGAGGCTCTAGCATTAGAGACATACTTGATGAACTAAAAAGGGAAGTGCAATGACTAAATATTTTCACTCACAAATATGCATGTAAAAGCACAGAAGTGTGTCTCACCAGTCTGCTGGACAACCATTTTCTTCAGTTTTATAATACACATGTAACAGCAGACTGCCATTTATTTACACTACAGACAGCTTTGTTGTAGTCAGGACTCTAAGTTTTCTTTCAATTAAGCTGAATCTATATTTATTTATTTGAGTTTTTTCCTCTATTTTAAAAATAATTTTTATCTGAATCACTGTGGAAAAAAGTATCAAAATAAGGCATCCTACCTGCCAGATTGTTGCATGGACCTACATTCAACTTGCATGTAATTTCCAGTGGCAGGTGGCAAATGACGAGATGGAAAAAGAGAACTGTTACAGAATTCTGATGTTCAAGCCCTTTCAAACTTCAACAAGAAAAAAATGAAGACACTATCTGATTTCCATGAAACAGACTGTGTATTACAAGCAGCAGCTGGAAAAAGGCTTATTAAAAACGTAACTGTTAAAAGACAACACTCTTATGGTATCTGTTTTCTGTGAGGGCTGAGCCTTCCTGATCTGTCTCATTGAAAGTTCTTTAAACTCACTAAAGCTTACAAGGAGACTAGGATTAAATACAAAATAATAGCAACAAAATAAAAAAGTGATAAAATCTTTATTTCTTTAATCATAGTTATCAAATACAGTAGTTTTAAGCCAGCATTCTGCACTGCAGGGTAAAGACTGGTAGAAAAGACTGAAAAAGAAATTTTTGATTCACCAATGTACAACCAATTTCTGGTTAGTGACCTGATATTTCATTTTCTGGAAACTCAGCCCACACCTAAAACTGAAAAGAGTGCTTCCTCTTGGTAGAGTCCCTCAATATAAATTCAACAAGGTAGAAAACTTTTCATTATTTTTAATGTTATATCCTATACTTCATAATTTCATTAGATACTACTTACAAGGGTGGACAAGTTTTGCCTTGGTAAGCAGCCATGACGGCCATCTGCAAGACATTTAGATGTTAAAAACATGATCAGTTTAGAGAGCTATATTTGTAAAACATTCTAATATGTATCATTTGAAAATTCTGCAATCTATTATTCACTAGACTGCTTTGGTATGGGAACAACAAACAAAAAGAACATACCTGATCTTTTTGCTCTCAGATTTTTTTTCCACTGTTTCTGGGTTATATGCTTCAACAAGGTGAGCTGCCTGGTACATTTCTCGCTCACAGCTTCATCTTAAGGTAAAGTTCTGAGATCAAGAAATTACAAGGGGCAACATAAGCAACTTATAATACCTTGCTTACATTATTCAGCATGTGGTACATGAGCACAAAATATTTACAAGGTTCACTTCACATGCACATTAATTATGTAAAATTAGAGACACCAAGATAGCGCCATTAAGTGTCGATTAGACAATAAGATCAAGAATGCTGGCAGTGCTAGTAGCAAGAAACCTAGAGTTTATTTCCAAAGGGAAGGCAGTTCAACATGTTGTTTCTCAACAGTTCAATTATAACATGCTTAATGTACTGGGCATTAACCTTTGGGGCCTGAACCAAATTGTACATCAGGGTAAAATAACCTCACTCTCTTCATGAAGATGCAGACGTGACTTTCCGGGGAACTTTCACTGCTGTAAAACCAGCTGATCACCTTACTCTGAAATCTCTTTTAAGGGGTACACCTCCTTCACCTGTAAATGTTTAGGGCAACACCCAATAAACTGATAAGAAATTTTTCTTTTTCACTGGAATCTGGAGTTCTGCAACTGAAAATAAAGTGCACACAAATGTCAGCAAACACGAGAGCAAACATTTGGTCTTAATGAAAAGGAACATAAAAAGTGGCAACATGACACTTTTTCCACAGCATAAAATGTATGGTACACTGAATGTGTTAGGTACCTTAGACTGCCTGTGTGGTAAAGATTTCTCATGGTTCAGTCAATTATCAATTAACCTGAGTGAATGGATTACAAAAGAACTTAACAATTAATTTTAAAATATAAACCTAGATACCAAAGTTTGTTCCAAGAAACCTATGGCCAAGAGTTCTGATTCTGGGAAAGAAAAGTGTTTCTGGTGTACATAGCAGTTCAGAAGCTGTTATTAAAAGCAGATAGTGATGTGGACTCTAGCCTTGTAATGAAACTAAAGTTACTGTCTGAAAATGGAATATATGAATAGGAATGTTAACACAGTTTTTTTTAATCTCAGAGTAAAGCCTATATAATTTTGCTTGCATTCAGAGTTTTTCTTCCTGTCAGCCTAGTAGACATTCTATCTTGACAATAATAAAAACAAAATAGGAGAAAGTAAGTGATTTTTGCAATCCAAGTAGCATATAAACTGGCCCTCCACTTAAGACCTAATCATAAATACAGCTGCAAAGGTAGTATCCTTTTACTGTGCAATTTCTTTTCACAGTTCATTAATTGTGAGGAGATAACCTAAAAGGAGGAAAAAAAAAAAAAAGAAAAAAAGTAGTTTGTCATTTTATGATAGTGTCCTGTATGTTCATGAGGATAGGTTATACTTTTATGTGTTCTTCTCACTAATGATACATCAGGGAATAGAGAGGTGGACATCAATAGCTAAGAAGCTGAAAGCATTTATAAGAACGGGCAACATACCGTACTTTTGGAGGCAGTAAGGTGTCTGCCCTGCCTTTAATTTTTACTACTTATTTTTCAGCTCTGAAGAGCTGACAGCAGGCAAGGCTAAAGAAGATTCTGATCATAGATGTTAAGTGAAAACAAGGGAGCGTGAGCACAACAGAACACGATTTGACCACTCTTTATTTACTAAATAACAAAAATATACCTTCAAACGTAGTGAGGAAGCAGATACTGGAAGGGGTACAATAAGGTATATACAACAATGATAGTTCATGTCTATCCATTGCTTTTGCTTCGGGCAATCAGGCAAAAAGTTGAGTGCTGTACTTACCTATTAAAATGTCTGCTCAAAAAGCCAAAACAAAAGCTTGAAAGGAAAACTTGAATGAAATAATGTTAGTTTATTTGTAAAACATCTTTGAATTACTGTTTTATTTGTTATGAAACATTTACTATGAAAACCAAAGTGATCCAAGTGCACTGTCAAACAAGGTTACTGACCACCGACAAATGTGTGACACTACTAACCACATGCTTTAATAACTGTTGTGGGTTTGTTACCTACCTTCAAACACACCAGGTTATGTTCTACCAGAGATCCAATAACTTGACCGCATGACTTCCATTGTTTGATTAGCCAAAAAACCCAAATCACATATCCTAAATGGTAAATATTCTAAATTTGCATTTTTTATGCGTTCAGTCATATATGGGAAACTTTTGAATTTTTTTCATGACTGATATTAACAAAGGTGAATAATCATCACAGGATATGTATTTGTCCCAGAACTACCATTCAGAGAGAACTAAACAAGTTAACACTGTCATGATGTAGCTAGTTTGTAGGAAAGCAAACCTTTATAAAAGGTCATTAAAAATATTTTACATTTAGTAATTTCTCTCTATCAAGATTTAAGTCTTGGAAGACAAGCTTTCTACATGAAACTCAGTTACTAATATTGAAAATTCATAGAAAGTTCAAGCTAGTGAGAATTTTTCTCTAAAAGCTGGGAGGAAATGAACCTCAGTTTAGTTCTATTTTTCTATTTAATAAGTAAAAAAGAAACTTAAGCTAATGGTGGGATTTCCTGTTATTTTGCAGATATTTCTTATTTATTTTTCTATACACTAGTTCTTAGAACAGATCCTATGCCAACATTTTCAAAATTCATTTACCTGTCTAAGCTGTGCTATACAAGATCAAAAAGTGAAAGAAAGGGAACTAAATGAACAGTCTCCAGGATATGGATAAAATGTACTGTTGTTTCACTCAGCGATTTCACCAAGACTCCAAGACACATTCTCCTACATGAAAGCTGAGTAATCTCCCGTGAAACCTGGCTTCCCCTGGAAGGAAAGCCTGTAAGGTTCTTCATGTGAAAAATGTTCTATCTATAACAGCCTGGGAAGACCTTAGGATTTTTATATGCAGTTTATGATATTTATCATCCAATGAGCTTGAACAGTTCCAACATATAAGATGAACGAGTCAACAGCAAAAAAAAATAAACAATGCCAAAGTCAATAGTCAGAGATGTCATGGGATCTCAACAGAAAGCATGGCTAAAGTTTGAGTCACAAACTAGAAACGCAGAGCAGAACCACATCAAGCCAATGAGCAGAACGGGAGTGTGTATGGATGACAACCTAAAGATCAGGACGTTTCAGTGTCTACGACACAGAATAGGGTCTAGAACAAAAAGCAGGAAGGGCTCAAGTAAGGCCAGGTAGGCTAAGCAAGTACTAAAGCACCCCAAAAACCTGAACTGCAGTGCAAGACTACAGGTATGTAGGAAGATACAACTGCCTACTGCAACTGCCGCATTAACATCCACATGCTTCTTCCTTTTCAGTACCACAGACTGCCATGATTGTCTAGTAAAACATGAGCAGCAAAGCATAACAGGAATATTCTCAAAGAAATTTCAGCAAGGTCAGTAACTAGACAGTTAAGCTACAAGCAGTGGTAAGAACTAAAATAGCAGGATTGTTTTTCCCCTTAACTAAGCTGCAGATGGATCCCATTTGCATTGGAGTTGCAAGTAAAGCAGTACCACATCCAAGTCTAGTGCGAACCATGAAAAAAAACTCTGTAAGGCTTCCTGCCCTTTCTAGAGAGAACAATCTAGCCCCAAAACCCACCAAGTTTGACAAATACTTCTTTTTTGACAGCACAGAGAACACTTCTGGCAAGTCAGAAGCAGGAACACTGTAGAGACCATATCCAAGCATTCTGAATCTTCCCAGTCAAACTTACTGCAATAGGCCCAGTTTTGCAAGTTAGTGCATATTTTTTCAAACAATTCAACTTGGAATACATTCCATCCATCAAGATAATCTGTTTCTACCCTACACATACATAGTTCAGGTTTCCTAATATAACTTATTGAAACTGCAGATGTGCCTTAAGTAGCCCAAATCGAATATATTATTTTAGACCACCTTATGCTCATAACAAGGACTTCAGTCAGTACTTTTTTTTTTAATTCAGTTTCCATTTGGACTGAGACACAACTGAAGTTGTTCTAAGTCAGATTCCAGCTACAGTCTGATAACTGATTCTCTCCCACTGAAACAGCTTGCACTAGGAAACAGGATTTAAAACTCACAAAGCTAGTATAACTGGGTAGGCTCACAATGAAGTGTCTCAGCCAGTAAAACACACACCCCTTACCTCCTCATCCCCAGAAGAGCGTGTAAGTTTTTTCCCCAGACTCCTTAATCTGGAACTTGAGACGTGGAGCTGACAATAACCTAGCAGCACTCATAGGAACACAAACTGTGCCACCACTGTATCAGAGGACAGAAGAACCATAGCGGTGAGATAAAATTCCCGTAACTTTTACCCTCTGATACCCTGTATTTCCAGAGCAGTCCAGAACTACCCCAATATGTGACAGAGGGAGACACATGGCAGACAGAGCCAGTGGCATCCTAAAAATCGCTTTAGGCACAACAGCCCAGAGCTCTTCACAACGAAGAATCAAAAATCAACAACATGGCAAAGCCCCGCTTGTACTGAAGGAATCCTTGGGGATATCTTTCCCCAACTGGACAGATTCTTGGATAACATTTGCAAAACCTTATAATGCAGAAATTGTGTCTCAACCTGAGTCACATGGTAAAGTTAAGCTCTGCATGAACACACTCTGTAGATCTCAGCTGGTCAAATCGACCCCACACAATAGCAGTCTCCGCTGAGGCACAAAATCTATTAGTCAAACTGTTCTTTTGAACTAGTAGCCCAAAACAGTACCTCAGAAAAAGATCTGTTTCAAAGCAAAATTCCAAAATAGTAGCCAATAAAACATGCATTATGTTAAAACAACTACTATAAACAATGCTTACATGTCAGCTCTACACCTATGATGGCCGCAGAAGTCCAACAAGGTAATGATAAACCTGAGATTTACTAAGATTTTAATCCCATTCTTCCTACTGTTATAAGCCCATACATAAAATACTTGTGTCTCATTTAACTTTATTTTGCAGATCAGAAAATAAACACTTACCAGGTTATTCAATAGCTTTCATATGGAAAGACATACAGAAGTATTTTTTTTTAAATATTTTTATTTATTTTTTTTCTGAAAAAAATCCATCACCTATTTTAGAGAAACAGCATTTATTCAAATAATTACCATTTATTCTCTGAAAATCACACTTCCTTTACCATTCCACAACATGGTACAGGAACAATAAAAGATCAGCAGCCATTAAGGTATTGCAACAAAACACATTTAATCCTGCAGATCTTAAATCAGCCTTAAATGTGTAGTGCAACAATGGTATATCAGACAATTGGTCCAAAACTTTGATACCTATTTGAAATAACTCATTGCAAATTTAATTTCCATTTTCCCAAATAAATTTTCCTTGGGTCAACACTGTCACCATTCAGTGTGTCTCTGTGGATGTGCACATAACTGTATCCAAATATGCACACATAAGCATGAGTATTTGTGCACATATACACACAAAACTAAATTTAAATATGTTTTAGTAAACATCTTCTTGATTTTTAGGGCCTTTTAAAAGCAGTCATACAGATACTTTATCTGTGATATGCCTTTAAATAGAACAAATGTTTCTGTAGTCCTTAGATCCAATAAAAATAAACAAAACATTTTCTTCATGGACATATTCACTTCAATGCACAAAACTCTTCCATTGCTCCATTTATTCCATTAGTATAGGGGCTTAAATGATGCATGAGGCTTTCAGCAGTGAGGTGAATGTCATTTTAAGAACCCAATAAAAAGATAAACAATACAGCAACCATAACTCAATACTGAAAAATATTTGCAAATAAAAGTACAACTGTAAACAGTACATTCAGGTTCAGCCTCAGACAGAAAGTAATTTCTCCTGATGGCATTAGGCCCTGATTCAAACCAGCATTTAAGAATGTGCTTATTAACATTAAACACCAGCTTTAGTCAATACAATTTAAGTTCAGGCTTATATGCTTTCTTGAGCCAGGGCCTCAATGATTAGAAGAGGCTCAGTTACAAATTAAAGGTAGTAAAACAGTCAATAGTGCACTGGGAAAACTAAAATCTACAAACTCATTTCAGATTTAAAAACTAGTCAAATATGGTAAGTGCAAACTCTGAAAGACTAAACTTGCTTTGTCAGTGCTACATTCCAGAAGAATAAATATAAAACACTAGAAAATATTTGAGTTTGATCTCATTTTCCCTGTACTTCCTAGCAGAGTTGCCAGATACGTTGAGTCATTTGTCTAATTTCTTCAAATGAATTATTTTTCCAATTAAGTTGCTCAATGCAATCAAGAATAAAAGTAAGTGATGTGAGAAATATTATGGCACCTGTGACTACCAAAAATAGCAGAGGGGATAAGTGAGCATACTGCTTCTGTATGGGAAGAAATTTAGTAGCAACATAAAGCATCCTCAAAACTATCCATTATTAAAAATCAAATGTCATTGATGCTGATTAAACAACTGAATTAAACAGAAATTTTACAGAATTAAGAAACTATTTAAAACAATTTCCAATAAACAAGAAGGAGTTTAAAATTCTCTCGTCTACCCTAACAGGTCTGGCCAGTTCCAAACAAACTTGAAGAACATTAAAGGTGTCAGTAAGTTCTTAAAAGGTTGGTGAAAATCTGTTGGCGTAGCAGACCACAAAAGGGACAGCAACAAAATAAAGCAGATGCTGTTATTAATGCCTCCTCTGAAGCAAAGGTACAGTGTGAGCTCATTAGGCTCTCTGCAGTGTTGGTCCTGCTGCTTAACTAGACAGCATCTGCAATGCCTGGAAACAGCCTTAGCACAGCAGTGCCTTTTGCCCACCCAGGTGTTATGGAACAAAGTAAAAACTGGGATACACCATGAGGGAGGAAGGAGGCAATCCTGTGGGATAAGTGAAAGTGAGATCAAGAAAAACAAATAATTTCATTGCTCACATAGGTTTTGTTTTGAAGCCAGATTTTGATTTTTACATTTAAGGAACTTGGAGCTTAAAAACCAAAACAGCTGCAGGTTAGTACATCATGTGTCTTCAGGAACTGCTACCTACATATTCAGAATGCAGCAAATGAGGCTGTTGTCTCAACCCTGGGACCTCTCCTCACACTCAAAGAAGAGCCGTGCTACAGCTGTAGCACAAGCATTTCCTAGTCCCTGCAAGAGAACATATTGTTCATACCTGCCCTCATGGTAAAGGGAGAGGTTAATCTCCTCACCCATTTAGTAACTGGCACTTCTTAATTGGGTGAATTAGTACCCTTCTGATACATATGTTTGTGTACGGACCATTTTTTCTTAAGGAAATTAATTTCTCATGTGAATATTAAATATTCTTCAGATGCCAGCAATTTTGTCAGCACCAAGCAAGCTCTATGCAAACAGCGACAGAAACGTCTGCCTTTATCACCCTGAGCTAACCAAGGTCTGTTTATAAAATTACTTCAGCCTGTTGAGCAAAAAGAGATGATACTCTTCCAATTCACATACCCTTTTAAATTAAATGTTGCTTTGAAGACTTCTTTTTGTCCTCCTCAGTATTCTCTCTCCTTGCTTAGATGTCATAATCAGATGTACACCATAGAGACACGGCTTTGAGATACAAGAAACTAACATGTTGTCTTATCTACTACATTCCTCTCCCTTTTATCTTTCACATGCTGCTGTGTCAGAGGACAAATCTATGGAAGCAGATACTAATTTTATTCTTAACAAAAAAATTACATGCAAAAATCACTTTTCAAAGCAGATGTTACTCATTTTTATAGTGTTAGACAATTAAAAATATTGCAGGCCAACAGTATGCATTTCAGTGTATATCTTGTCTTCCTTCCAAAAATATCTCTCCAGTACTTACAAGATGGTAAAGAATATAAACAGAGCAAAAACTTTTGATAGTGCTTAGAATTATTATATCAAACAAAATCTGCAACAAAAAATAACAGATGAAAATCTGGTGTTATTGCACTGCACAGGAAAACTTCCAAATTTCAGGAGTTTTACATGATCAGTTCTCTCAGTTCAATCTTAAATTATAACATGTGGCACACGCATATACAAAATCAACAGCTGCATATAAACAAATTATATTCTCTCTGCACTGTACAAACTACACATATCAAAAAAGACTCCTCTTGCCCAGAAAATACACACACACGCATATCTATCTATCTCAAACTTCAGACATCGGAAATTAGCTGGAGGTTTCATCATGAAGTGCTCTGTTCTTCTGCAGCACCGTGTTTAGCTCCTGAATCACATTTGATGGTAATTTGTTATCTAATTCCAAAGCAGTTTTGTTTCTTTTGTTCTTATTTTTCTTCAGTGCCTTATGTGGTCTTCGGTGTAGGTCAGTCATCCGTGCACCTACATCCTCAACAGAGATCAAGCTCCGATGTGTTTTTGTATGATTTCGCACTTTCTCCTCCTTTCGTTCCAAACATTGTGCCACAATAGATGCTTTTTCTTTCAAGTTTTTTCTTTCTTCTAGAAAGTAATTTTCATGATGCTCACTGAATTGTGGTTTCCCACATTGCAGTTCTATATCCTGAGCAAATGAGCAAAGAGAAATAAGATCATCCACATTCACACAATATTCAATAATATTTAGATCGCAAATTTTTGCTCATTAGTTTCACATAACAGTTTAAAAGAAAAATCAGTTTTACTCAAGAGCTGAAACAGCACAGTTAATAGTTTTAAATTCCCACATTTTGTGCTATTATCTTTTAGTAAGCATTTTTAGTGAGCATATTTTCTCAATTAGTGATACTTCTGAAAATCACATAAATCTTTCAATTAAATGCACCATGACAATGAAGTCATTCATTTTCATATATTCACAATTGGATTTTTCATTCTATCACAGTACAATAAATTTTAATGCTTTACAGTAGATCCATATACTCTTAAAAACTCAGAATTCTTAAATTGAAAGATACAACTGAGAATGTTGCAATTCTGATAACTTAATGAGGGAGCTACATGAATGTACAAAAGATAATTTTATATGATCACATAAACATTTTCAGTAGCTGTTCAGTACTACCTGGTAAATTACAAAGACTCTCTGCTTTTTCAAATTTTGGCTAGCAATTTTAAGTAACATACTGGCAACGCAGATAAAACAACAAAGTGATGGCAATGCAACTCTTCCATATTGGTGGGCTGTTTTCAAGCTCTTAGGCTTTAGGAAATGAAAGGTAAATCAAATGCTGCGTCTAAATTTGCAACTGGCGTGGCCCATTAGGAGCACACCTGTACAGTGAAAGAAAAGTGCTGAGAACCCAACATCCACACTAACACTATATTAGAGGTGCTGCCTTTTGTTTTGTTTTTTTAAATACCTTTCAGACTTGCTTTAGCTTTCTCCTACTGGCAGAATGCCTATTTTTGGCTGCTGTGCATTAGATATGCTCCTGCAGAACATCTTCAACTTCAATTTAATCTGAAAGCAATTCAAGTTCACATGCTCTCCAGAACCATGCCACAATATGAAGCAAAACATAGTAAACAGGAACAAATGGAAGATTTACTCCCAAAGTCCATTCCTAATCCTAATTTGAACATTCATGTAGATGTATCTGAACTAGCTCCTCTCTAGTGTTTGAATACTTTTTCACATTTGCCTTAACATATGTGAGGTATCAGCTTCCTGAATCACAGGAAGTTTCCTGTTAATATGAGGAAAAACTTCTTCACTTTGAGAGTGGCAGAACACTGGAACAGGCTGCCCAGAGAGGTTGTGGAGTCGACTTCTCTGGAGATATTCAAAACCCACCTGGACACATTCCTGTGCAACTTGTTGTAGATGAACCTGCTTTTGCAGGGGGGCTGGACTAGATGATCTCCAGAGGTCCCTTCCAACCCCGACCACTTTTTGATTCTGTGATCAAGATTCCTTGAGACAAATTGCTCATATGCTATGGATGAATAACTCCATAAAAATGCAGCCAAACTGAACAAGTGCCACACAGGAAAGACAAAAAGAAGCAAAGTCTCCCTCAGCTTTGAGTATCTTCTCGTAGTCAATAAAGATGTCATACATGAAAGAAGAATTCCAAGACCTCATTTTCTTTGAGAATTACAAGGCTGTTCCACAAAAGGAAAGATCTGCCTACTGCCACACCAACTGAGCAAACAGAATACAATAAACTCTTCTACCACATTCTCATTTGCTTTATAGGTTTTACAGTGACATTTCAAAAACATAAGCCCATTTCAAAAAATGAGTGTTGATGCAGTAAATTAGTTGCTGTGCAGGAAGAAAAACAGTAAATATTAAATGAGTTTACACTGAAGAGATCTAAGCTATAAAACAAAGTCTAAATTTGTGCAGTCTCTTGAAATTACACCTGAGCTAGCATCTGTTCAATAAAAGAAACAAATCTTTGGATGACATAAATCACAATTTTTAAAAGAGCAGATAAAGGGGTTATTTTCTTGGTATGACTTTCAGCATTAAAGAGGCTGGTATTTCTATTTGCATTCACCTGCCCATTAATAATGAAGCACCAGTGGTTATGATATGCAAACAAGAATATCCGTCCCAGAATAACAATGCACGCAAGAGTTCATAATGCTACATGGACTACCAAGGCTGCATGCTATGGAGCAGATTTTAGCCTGCCTGAAGACTCTTTTAAATTCTACTGCCATCAGTAACAACCGCTATCAGTAACAACTGCTATCAGTTTAGAATCACCTGCAATCACCTAAGCCAGCACAAAACATCCTAATATTTAATGTGTTCAGCTATGTTCAGTGAAAGAAAGTTCAAGGCAACTGAAGAACTGTCCCAATGACACATGAATGTGCAGAGTTCTGCTCTGCCAAGTATTTGAAAAAGCTATAGTTTTCCATTTCAAATAATGTCCTTGCATGAACAAGAGAATAGTGAGATTATCATCAGTGATTCATGTTCAATTAATAAAATAATAATAGAAAGACTATCTGTGATAACATACACTCAATATGTGAAATGTAAATTGTCATGCAGTACCTTTCAGAAAACACAGTAACACATTCCAAGTTATTCACTGTTAACAAACAGATATGAATTACTCATGAAATTCAGTCAGGAGCAACAATTCTCTGGTTATAGAATTTTTTACACCATGTTTCAATTTTGCATCTTTTGAGAAGAAAAATACCAACTACACTTCTGAAATCAGATAGTTCTCCTGCTAAACTAGGTATAGCAGGAGCCCTTTATATAATGAAAGTTGAAACAGATCAAATACAGAACTCAAATTTAAAGGTTGCCTACTTCTCTGAAGCAATCTTGTATATTGGCATGTAGCCCCTTAACACAGACTACTACTCAACTTTTTGAACTTTTAAAGTAGCTTCATTATATACAGAAATCCTAATTCCCAGTCACATGCATTGTAAGAATATTCAATTGATGGAGCCAAATTCTCTTGTTCAAATTAGAGCGCTAACAGTTACAAACAATTTCACTTATAAATAACATATCAAAATCAGGTAAGAACAAAACTGCCACATCAAATTTCTTAATAATATTCTTTCTTAGTATTCAATCCACTGCCCACTGTTAGTCACATGCTATAAATTACACTGCTAGACTCCATACTTTTCTCCCAATAACTCCTAATGTAAAAAGCAACAATTTCATGTTAAAAGCAGCTGTTTGCCTCTAAATTTCAGTGCCTTAAGTAATTGGTGAATAAATCGATAATAATATGTACATCTAACTACATTTTTTCATTTTCGGCAGATCACCAGCAAAAAAATATGGAGCAACTCTATTTGCATCCTCCATTATCCCCATGAAATCCTGTTCCTTTCAAAACATTACACAGGTCTAACCTATTGTAAGTCAGTATGGTATTTGACCATGGCTTGAAAGAAAGTTTTTTCTCATTCCTCAATCTCCCTGTATTTTGAAATAAAACTACAGACTTACTGCAGATATACAGCAGTGTATTTCTATTTCAGTTAAATGACTGTATATGAGAAATACGCATATTTTAAATGCACTAAGTATGCAATGAGAGGTGCAGAAATAATGGAAATCTTTTATTTGTTATTAGACGGATTGTTATTTGTAGTCTTTTCAAACTTTCTGTATTATATATTTATCTTGTTAGCACACAATAAAACTACTTTCAATAATGGGAAAAAAGAAGAAATTCAGTATAGACTTTTTAGCACAGAACACTAATATTAAACTTATTGGTTTCTGGGTATCTTTGAGTTGTTTGCTTTTTTTGCAACCTACATATCAACTTCAAATCACAAAGATGTCACTTTTTTCACTGTTTGGAAAACTTTCAGTCTCTTTTCCTGCCTATATGAAGATAACTTTGATCACATGTCTACTACAAGTTTACGCGTTGATATGTAAGCAGACCTCCATTTTTCATAAACCAGCATCTTTTAGAAAATGCTGCTCCTGTTATTACTCTCCAATGCTTTAAAATGGAGATATTTTTGCTTGTTGGAGAAATACTACAAATCCATGGGAAGACTGAAGGTGTGGTCTCCAAAAGGGATATCTATTGCTTTACTGACTACACTGCTGTACAGTATTTCTCCTTAATAAACCATATCATACACTTACTTTCCACCTCTATTTCACTGTTCATTCCAGTTTTGGTTTTCCATGTAAAAAAAGAATTAGTTTTTATTTTCCATTACATAATTTTGTGTTAACCTTCCTAAAGTATGCAAATACACTTTGCATAAAACTTCTCTAGCTCTAGTCATAGCATAAATAATGAAGACTGCCATCTTCTACTTATATATTTAAATGCAGACTTCCTCCAAGTTGCAATGTACAAAACACTAGAGTTCTTCCTCACGAAGCACATTATCAACAAAAACAATAATAAAAATAATTCTAGTACTATAAGGCATTAAGGATTTTAAATAATGAAGCTCAAAATCCAATAAAACCTTTATCCTAGAATGCCTGAATTTGTAGCCATCTCAAAGAACAGATTAGAGATCTCAACTGTACCTGCGTAAAGGACAGGTAAGAGACATACCTAAAGGTTATGAAGTTTTTTTGAACGACAAGACCTATGATTTACTTTCATCAAAAAAGTTTAAAAATGCAAGCATTAGGAGGAACTTATCAAAGAATTGCAAAAATATTTTCTGAAAGAAGGTTAAAACGAAAGGAAAACCATAATTGCATTCACACTGTATTATACTCATCTGGTAAGGCAGAGCAGAAATGCCTGAAGAAAGCATAATAAAAGAAAAATGGAGCTGCCTTTTAGATAAAGCACTACTTTTACCTTTGCTTTTGGTTTGCTAGGGAATTGAGTCAGCTTCACCAATCTGTACCTGAACCACTGTCTCTGAAAGTGGTGACAACACATACCGTATTATCTACCTCCTTTCAAAATCTTCTAAAACATGCAAGAAATAATACTGCATACAGTCAAAGGACCAAGTTGTTTTGTTTCAACAGTTACTCTCTGCTGCATTCAGATTAGTTACCACTATTTTTCCCAAGCAGAACAGTGCCTCCACTACCACAGCTTCTTCTTAGCTGGAAGTAAGGCAACTAAGCCCTCCTCACAGGCATCATTATCTCTATGTGGATACCAGAAATTCACCTCAAGCTAATATGATAAGGTTGAGACATATCACTAGAGCACAAAATGTAGTGACACAGCTCAGTCTCTGCAAAGAGTTGTAACTAAACCGTCTTGCTCTTCGAGACTAACAATATTGCAACTTAAATGTATCACAGTTAGTTCCATCTGAGCTTTTCCATTATAGTCGCAAAGCAGATAACTAAAACAATGCAGTTGTTTTAGACAGAAGAAAAGATATGGTAGAACATGCATGCAGGACAGGTTTCAAGGATCTTATTAAAATAAAACTGTAATAAAGTGCATTATATTTCCAGGTAAAAGTCCTATTTACTTCTAATGAACATTTCTTGCTCAAAAAAACCCCAAACACAAATAAAAATCCACTATTGATTTACCGAACAGCCAAAGAGTGACACAAGTTTAGGTCACAATGTTTTTTTATATTAAATTGTCCTAATTGTTCCTTTAATGACAAAACAATCAAAAGGACATTGATAATAAGAGCATCTACATTTTATAGTTATCCAGCCCCAGAGAGTTGATTATTACTAGACCATTTAAAAGGACAACATTGTAGTTAGATGTTCTACACCAAGTTTAAATCCCACTTACTTCTGTACTCCCTCTGATTTTACAAGTGTTCTTTTCCTGATGAATGGGAATTAGGGGTAAGCCTCCAACCTTTGGACTTTTAGTTATGGACTGTTTTCTTGCTTTTCCAGCAGGTGGCCATATATCTGCATGCTGAAGAACAAAATGATTTCTTATATTTGGTATGAAATTTCACAAATAGGCAACATTCTTTTGTACATAAAACTCCCTTGGAAAAAGCTATTTACTGCACAACATCATGCCTTCCTCTTGTGGGAGAAGGGGGACGACACTATAATGTTTAAAATCATGTTGATATTATGTAAATGCCGCACAATATTGAGTGAATAGAACCAAAATTTCTCTATACAATTTTAATGTATCAAACATCTTCCTTCTGTATTATTATTCCAATTATCTTCTAAGAATAGAAAACATCATCAAACAAGACACACACATTGGCTTGATTCACAATTTCAAAATCCCACATAAGCATGCTTTCAGGATACCCAACAAAAGTTTCTGAAATAAAATAATATGACCCCAATTTGCAAACATGTTTCAAAATTTATATTAATAGGAGAAAATCATTGCTTAACCTACAATAACATGATGTGTTATCCAAAAGGAAATGGCTTGACATTCTGAATGCTCCAAAAAACACAATCTACAAATAAACATATCTGGGTTCAATAATAGTCTTTGCTTTAGCTCTACTGAAACAGGTCAATTTTGGGGAGAACTCCAAAGCGTGAAGCTTCATTCTGAGTAAAAAACATGACTGGGAAGAGAAGGGAAGAAAAAAATGAAATCATTAACCAACTATTTCAAATAAAATGTTAAAATCTCTTTCTGTAAGAGGTCTATAATGAGCTGTCATTAGCAGATCATGTAGAATTTCACATGTAAAAATTTGAGCAAATATGCTTGAAGCTCACAAGGTCCTCTGGTGATGTTAATGGTAACCAGAATGATACCTCTGAGGACAAGGTAGTATAAGAGTATTTTCCTGAAAAAGCTTCAACATGAGATTTCGTGAATCAGAGAGTATGTACAAGGTCTACAGAAAAATAGTTTATAAACCTAGGAGATAAGTGAATGAAGCTAAATCAGCACAACTCCAAAGGAAATTCGCAACCCGGAACTGCAAAGGAACCCTAATGAAAGCTGAGAATGCTTTGTGTAAATATTGGCAAAATACTAATTCAAAGCATCATAAATAGGAAACAAGAAATTCTGTCTGAACATTATAAAAAAAACAACCACCTTTTTTACTGTGGGAGTGGTTAAACACTGGAACAAATTGCCCAGAGAGGTTGTGCAGTCTCCAGTTATTTAAACCTGACTGGACACAGCCCTGAGAAACCTGCTCTAGCTGATCCTGCTTCAAACAGAGGGATTTGACTAGATGATCCTCAGAGGTCCCTTCCAACCTAAACAATTCTGTGACACTGTCCAAATCTGTAATAGATTTCTTTCCACAGGTGTTAGCATCTTCAGCGTCCTTTATTTTTTTTAACAGTACTCAATCTTCCAAATCCATGAAGTAAGAAGTCTCTTCAAGACTGTATACAAAAATCCAGTTATGGAGCTGTGATCATACTTGCAGATGGTCTGCAAGTGAAAGAAGCATTACTATTAAAAAGCTTCAGAATTAGTTACTATTGACTTAGAATAGCAGTCTAGAAATCAGAAGTGCCAATTCCAAATGTAGAAAAACTATTTTATAGATTCACCTCTTTATAGAGTAAAAAATTCTCACACGTGGTGCTGACCAGATTGATGTTATGAGAGCTCTCCCTAGTGAACATTAAAAACATTTTCTTCCAATGAAACATTGAGAAGGTATTATCTGAAAGAGCAAGTCTTGCCAACCAAAATCAGTTTATTGTGGACCAAGATAGAAGAGAAAGATACAATTCAGAAAGTGACTGAGAAACTTCAAGTCAGCTTCTGAAGGACACTGCCTTCCATAATTCTCAGCAAGCTTAAGGAAACTATCCCTGTCACTTAAGCAGCTTGATCTCCCTTTTGTGTCTATAACATTTCTTAAAATAGCACTCTGGGAAAGTACATCAGAAATACTATCAATGTATTAGGCCACATAATAAATGTATTTATTCATAGTTTTGACCTATCTGCTCAACTGCACCTCATGCTAATATAATGTGCCTCTCTGTAGTTGATCACATGCAATGGAACTGGAAGAATATTATTGCGTCCATCTTCGTATCAATTACTTCCAACTGTATGCTATGTATGCTATTAAGTGATTTTGTACAAAACTATTACAGAATACAAGAATCAAGTTTCAGCCATACTCTTCAGGATGATTTTGCATAGAATTGAAAGAAACAATGGTCCTCCTTCAAATCCTCTTAATGTTTACCAGCTTGAAGTACAAGATTAATAACCTCCAGGCTAACTTCATTTTCTGTATCAAAAGTACAGTGGCACCCACACTTTGCTGTTTATATTCTCTGCACTATTTATACTACAGGAGTAAACATCATCATAAAACGGGGGCGGGGGGAACGGATAACAATAGTACTACTATATTACAGATATTAATTACCAACAAAGTCTTAATCTGGTCAAGCACTGAGGAGCACAGTAATACAGATTTATCTGCCTCCTAATTGCACTGGATCATTACATGTCAACGTCTTAACACTTCAAAACCTACTTTACAGTATTTTTCAATTTGTAATCTAAGCTATTCCACTGACAAATAAAGTGTGCTGCCTGCAGTCTCTCTAACATAAAGGTGTTCAAATACTATGATAACAGATAAGGTAAAAGACAAGCTATCTTCCCTGAAGATGGCCTCAATTTGAAAATTCCAGAAATAACCTCAGTTGATATTTACAGTTTTCTGGTTTAGAAATGGGATAATGTGATAATAATTGTCTGCTGCTGCATGATACAAAATATTTGGAGATCTTACAATAAGCTTTAGCAACATGAGCCATGTATTCTCAAGGAGGTTTTCACTGTAAATTATATTTAAAGCAGTAGATTGTAGGAAGAACAATTCAGCAAATCTGCATCGTTAGCACTTAATTTCTCACATAATTCAGACTGACAACTTTACTGATTTCCAGCATGCTGATTAAAAAAAAGCAACAAAACAAAACAAAACCAAAAACTCCTCTCAATGCAGCTCATTAGTACTGTTAATTCATTGTACTGTTCATTCATTGGAATGAAGTTTTAAAAAACAATGGTATTAATTCATAGCAATTTCTTTTTTAAATGCACATGAAATTATTTAAATTTTTTTGTTAGAAAACATATCCTGAACATTAAGCAGTGTCTCTCAGCTTTTTTAATCTATATTGTCAGAGGAACGTTCTACATCCCCACACTACCTGATCAGAATCCTAATAAACTGCCCTTCTTGTCCTTTTACATCAAAAGGACTTCAACAGTTACCAAGCCTGATGAGTTATTTCTAAGTAGGCTATATCAATAACCTCTGAGCCTATTTGTTGTGACACCGCTCATGTTATGCCCATGAGATGTATGCTAGGACCGGTGGCTGTCTCCATAGAAACTACAATAGGTACTTCAGTTAAGGGAGCTGAGTAAGACAAAAATTTGGAAGTCTTTCTTACAAGGCATGCATTATGCTTCTAGCACTACTATCTATGAAGGTCAGGTTCTGATTTAAAAAGCCTCTAAGTACAGTCTTGTGCCTAGTCCACTTTATGTAATACATAAAGCTCACAGGTAATCATAAATCTAGTGATGTTTATTCACAGTGATATTCCCCAAAGTTCCTTGAACATTACAGGAAAGACAACACAAATACAAAATCCTTTTAAAACCTTAAACTATGTCCCAGTCTCCTGTCAACCTCAATTTTTCCCATCTCTCTTACTCCCACTTCCTCTTATGTAAATACTAAATTCCATTTGCAAGCATGTGTTTTAGGGCACTCAAATGTACACCCTCCTTACAATCTAGCAGAAAGCAGAAGATTACTTAATTTAGGATAATGCCCATCCAACACAATGAACTGTCAGTGTTAACTAAGCTAACCTGGATACCAGAAATATACAGCTGTATTGGCACAGCTCTTCAACAGGGCTAGTTCACACCACTATGCTTTTAAACAGGACACCCTTCTTCCATGACTACTTTGCATACAGCATCCAAACTAATAAGCAGAGAAACAGTGCTCAGGCATTGTGGCACACAGACACACTCTTTAGGTCAATGGACAGAATTTCAGCCAGAAGAGGTTTATTACTGCAAAGGAAATGAGTTGCCTTTGTTTAACCAGCTTCTCTACAACACAGCAGAGGCGGGAGGGGGCGGGGGGAAGCTGCCAGAATGTAATGTTGCTCTCCCTTACTCTCAAGGCTCTCAGCCTTCATATGAAAATGACATTATAAATAAGTCTTCATACACTAAGACCCATCTTTTTGCAGTTTTACTACATTGAGTATTCCAGAAACCTTAATGGCATTGCAATTTTATCTATAACATATCCATAACACATACATATCATTGTTTAATAGGATTTTCGTAACAGCAGTAAAAGTTACATTTCTTTGATCAGATTAGTACCTGTGCAGTAAAAATGCTGATCATCCACTCCATCTGCGCATCTCGTCCATCACAACATACAAACCTAGAATGCAATACATAATTAACAAGAAAAACAACAAAAACTCTTGTAGCAGATAAACATATTAAAGAATAGGTTTCTAAACAACTTCAAACAGCACTTACATTCATTTTTGAATGCTGTCTATATTTATTATTAACACTCCCATAAAAAGATAGGGAAATACAAATACTTCAAATTATCACTCTACCCTAATTTGAAGACAATGCATGTGCATCATTTAAAGCATGTGCATTGGTTTAAAATCTATCATTCTAAATTTATGAAAATCATTTGCTTTATGGCCACAGAAGGGAGACAGACACCTAACCCGAAAAGATTATAAAAACATATGAATTAATACTGTTTAGTTAATCAAGAAAAATATGGCAAAAGTCAATATGCAAGTAAAATAATGCCCACTAGTTTTCAAACATTCTTATTTTGAAACTGAACATTTCAACAATTAAACACTGAAATTAAACCAGTCACATGTTTCATGTTTACCTACCACTGGTGCTTTTCAGAAAATACTGCAAGTCCCCAGCTGAAACAAATAACATTTTCAAACATTAGTTCCAGAAACTCAAAACAGGGACATATTCCTCAAACTGCAGAGTTTCATTACCTTCATATAGTGCATGTAAGTTGGGTGGGGGAATAAATTACAAAGTTTAAACATCCACTGCAAATCTAGAATGAAACTGTGGGTCTGATAATCAGATTTTGCTTGTTTTCTCACAGCTGATTCACAGGTAATGAACATTCTGTTCTGGACAAAGGATTATAGCCATCATCTGCAGGGCTTGGCTAACTACTTGCCTCATTTTGGCTGTGTCTGTACTTTCTGAAAGCTGCTGGAAGTAAAACTGCTAAGATGGTGCCCAGCAAAGAATTGACTACAGTGTGGAAGTCACAGAGGGAAGAGAGGTATGCTTGCACTACAAACAGGAGTCACAAGAGTTTACAGAGATTTAAACATTGCTGGAAAAAAAATGGAGTAGGTACACAATGAAGCCTCTGAGGTCAAACAAACACAGATACTCCTGGAGATCCAGAAGAGACTTTGCAAAGTCTGCTTTTGAAAGCAGACTGAAAATAAACCCCAAGGAAAGAATCTATCTGCAAATATCTGTTTACAGAATTTTTTTATTCCTATTTTGGACTAATCTCCTACTCATTTTGTGCTTAACAAAACAAATAAAAAAAAAAACCAAAACACCAAAACCCAAACCACCAACTTTTTTTTTTTCTAATGCAAGCTTTGAAATTTACAGACCTTTTTAGGGCATTTTGATGTGCCAATTGTAAAGGAAAAGCTCAAGCAGATCTGTTTAAGGGCTACAGCCAACTCAGAATCCCCTTGTAATAGGATCCTATGTATATTGTCTGAAACATAACAGGTGTCATTTTTCACTGCTTTTTTTCCAGAGACATAGTCACTGATGTTTGCAAAGAGCACTGTAGTCTTCAGCTAGAAAAACCATCAAAATAATAAGGATCCTGAGAAAGGAAAATCTTCTACTGAATAACAGGAACAGTCACTAAAGGCCATGACTAGTTGGTTTTCTCTTCTCTCTTCCTCCTTGGTGCAAAGAAAGTGTGTTCACCAACAAAATGCAGGACACATACTATAAAACTAAGTGAGCTGGCAGCAAGCACATCCACGAGAGATAATTCACTTAATCTTAAGAAAAGCCAATCAATAAAGTAATTTCCTAGCACAGAAGAGTTAACATAGAACACAAAAACAAAGGTAGAAACAGAACAAATAATATTATAGAGGGTAATTTAATTCAGCATACTTCAATTGGCTTCTTGACTTTTCCTTGTTCCACAATGTTTTATGTTCCCCTTTCTTGACAATACTACAAGTACCTTGCTACACAGTATTTAACTTTTTTCCTTTTCCATTCTTACTTTGTTGGTGGCTTCATTTTCTTTTTCACTCCAAGATAAACCTTCAGGGAATTGACAGGCAACAGTTTTTCAGGTTTGCTAGCCTGCAAATAAAGATAGATTCTAATTATTGTATCAGGAATGTGGAAAAGAGAAAATGCCACACAACTGTCTTCACAGTTAGCCTTCTTTCATGGGCTGCACTGTTCCTTTCTAACAGATCATTATATTTTTTCTCTCTTTCTTTCCCATTAACAAAATGTGTCAATCACTATTACTGGAAGCAGACAAATTGAGAACTTGAGGTCCACGTGAAGTCACAAAACCGCAACACAATTGGAATAATGAAGATGTGGCACAATTCACAAAACTGGAGTGCTGTAATATATGAACATAAGCTCTTCAAGAGAGACAGGGAAGATGAGTGGGGTTGCCCTCTGCTAAAGGGGCTCTTCTAATGGGAAGGACAGTATCATGGTATTTGCTTCAGATCATCCAATAAGGATGAAAAAAAGCAGATGAAGTCCTTAACCCAAAGAAGTCTCTGCATAACAGATCCTGACTCTTACTGCGCAGGCAATGGGGAAGGCAGGGCTTTGCTCTCCCTGGTATCTTCTGGAAGGGCAACACAGTGGGACACAAGCAATCCAGCTGATTTCTGGAGCGTGTCAGGGATAACTTCTTGACACCATTACTGGATGGGCCAAGAAGGGGTGATGCACAGCTGGATCTGCTATTCATGGACAAGGAAGAACTGGTCAGGGATATGATCATCAATGGCAGAATTCACCATAGTTACCATGAAACAGTAGAGCTCAAGACCCCAAGGGTAAAAATATGGTAAGTTAGCTGAGGGCAGATCATGGAGATTAGAAGTGCAACTTTTGGCTTATTCAAGGAATAGATAGGTGGGTGTCCACGGGAGGAGGCAACTCTGAAGGCTAAAGGACCTCAGGAAAGCTGGCAGGTCTTTAAGGACAGCATTCTCCAAGAACAAGAATGGCTCATTCCAATACTCAGGAAAACAAGTAAGTTTATCAGGAGACAAGCCCAGGTAAACAGGTGGAGCTCCAATAAAGACCAAGGCAGTATACAGGAGGTGGAAGCAGGAAGAGACTATGAATGAAGACTTTAGAAACACTGCCTAAGACACGTAGATACAGTGTCAGGACAGCCAAAGTTCATTGGGAATTGAGACCTGCCGTTGACATAAAGAGCAACATGAGGAGCTTCCATACCAGTACCTTAGCAGTAAAAGGCTGAACAAGGAAAAAGTGGACCCAACGTGGAACAAGAAGGGTGAATTAGCAATAGCAGCCACAGGTAAGGCTAAAGTAACCCAATATTCAGTATCTTCTTGGCATCAGTCTTCATACCAGCAAGGTCTCCTAGGCCTCTACGCTTATGGACAGGGTTCAAGAAGCAGAATAATGACTGTACCGGAGGAGCACTGGATTAAGTCAGGAAAGACTTAGTATCAGGAAAGACTGGTTCAACAAGAACAAGTGCTGGGTCCTACACTTCGGCTACAAAAACCCCATGCAGTGTTACAGGCTGGGGGAAGAATGGTTAGAAAGTGGTCGAGAGAAAAAAGACCTGGGGGTGCTGGTTTACAGGCGGATGAACATGACCCAGCAGTGTGCCCAGGTGGCCAAGAAGGCCAATGGTATCCTGGCTTGTATCAGGAATAGTGTGGCCAGCAGGACTAGGGAAGTGATCATCCCCCTGTACTCAGCACCGGTGAGGCCACCTCTCAAGTACTGTGTTTAGTTCTGGGTCTCTCACTACAAGACAGACATCAAGGTGCTGGAGCGAGTCCAGAGAAGGGCAACGAAGCTCGTGAAAGGTCTGGAGGGTAAGCCTTATGAAGAGCGGCTGAGGGAACTGGGGTTGTTTAGCCTGGAGAAGAGGAGGCTGAGGGGAATCTCATCTCTCTCTACAACTACCTGAAAGGAGGACGTAGTGAAGTTAGGGTCAGCCTCTTCTACCAGACAACTAGTGACAGGACAAGAAGGCATAGTCTGAAACTGTGACAGGGGAAGTTCAGGCTAGAAATGAGGAGGCATTTCTTCACAGAAAGGGTCGTTAGGCATTGTAATGGGCTGCCCAGGGAGGTGGTGGAGTCACCATCCCTGAAGGTGTTTAAGAAAAGACTGGACGTGGCACTTAGTGCCATGGTCTAGTTGACATGGTGGTGTCAGGGCAAAGGTTGGACTCCATGATCCCAGAGGTCTCTTCCAACCAAATCAATTGTGTGATTCTTTGACTTGACAGAATTTAAGTCATGCAAGTCCATTGGATCAGATAGGCTGCATCCAAGGGCTCTGAGTGTGCTGGCTGACATCCTTGAAAGGCTGCTCTGTGTTATCTTGGAAGTGTTAGACATCAGGGGCAACTGCTGATAACTGGAAAAAGGAAAACACTGCATCCATCCTCAATAAAGGCTGAAAAGATGACTTGAAGAATGAGTTGCCTGGCAGCCTTGTGTCAGTCCCTGGGGAAAACCTGGAGTGGGTTTTCTTGGATCATGTTTCTGAGCACATTGAAGAGAGGGTGCTACTGGAAGCATGCAGCATGACCAACGTGATTGATTTCTACAATAAAATGTCTGGATTTGTGGAAAGGGAGGGAGCAGTGTATGTCATTTACCTCAAGGCTTCTCACACTGTCTCCCAAAATATTACTCTACCCAAGTTGGGATGTCATGGTCTGGACGGGTGGACATCTGTATCAGTAAAAAGCTAGCTGCACAATCAGACTCATAAAGCGACGGTTAATCAGATATACTCTAACTGTAGACCTATGACAAGGGAAGCACTGCACAGCTCTATCCTGGGATCTGTCCTTTTTAATATCTTCATCAATGACTTGGAGGAGTCAACCATCAAGTTTGCACAATGATCCAGAGGACCAGTCAATAGGCTTGGGGGCCGGGTTGACTCCCAGAGGGACCTATGCAGGACAAAGAAAGGGGCCAACAAGAATCTTACAAAATTCAACAACTATAAATACCAAGTCCTGCACTGTGGAAGGAAAAAAGCCCTGCAATAATACAGACGGGGGAGCTGAGAAGGACCTGAGGGTGCTGACAGATGGCAAGCTGGGCATAAGCCAGCAGTGCATCCTGGCAGTGAAGAAGGTCTCCCTGGGCTGTGTTAGCAGAAGCACAGCTGTTAGGTTCAAGAGAGTGATTTTCCCCCTCTCCTCAGCACTTGTGAGACTGTATCTGCTGTCCTTCATCCAGTTTTGGGCCCCCCAGTAGAAAAAAGAGAATCAATAATCTGGAGTGAGTTCAGCAGATGACCAAACTGGCTGGGGGCTGGAGTACTTGTCCTGTGAGGAGAGGCTGACCTAACCAGCAGTCTCCCAGCACCTACAGGGAAGTTATCAAGAAGATTAAGTGAGGCTCTTCATATTGTGAGAAGATGACTAGATACAAGGACTAACTTTGCCCCATGAGGACAGTCAAGTGTTGCAACAGGCTGCCCAGAGAGGTTGTGCAATCTCCATCCTCTGGGGTTTTCAAGACTTAAGTGCATCAAGCCCTGAGCAACCCATTCTGACCTCAGTTGCTAGCCCTGCTGCAAACAGAAGTCGGATGAGAGATCTCCTGAGGTTATAGAATCATAGAATCGTTATGGTTGGAAGAGACCTCAAAGATCATGAAGCCCAACCTTCTACCCAACACCACCATGCCCACTACACCATGTCTCGAAGCGCCACATCTAAACGTTTTTTGAACACCTCCAGGGATGGTGACTCCACCACCTCCCTGGGGAGCCTGTTCCAATGCTTAATGACTCTTACAGTGAAGAAATTCTTCCTAAAAGGTTCCTTCCTTCCTTGTTCCTTCTTGAACAAACTACCTTTAGCCAACCTACAACACACATATACTCACACTAGGTATAAGAACTGAACGTGCCTGGAAGATGAAATGCTGAAAGGAAACAATAAAATTCTCATTTACACTATTCTATTACAGAATACAACTAACATCTAACACAACACACTAACATTCCTTTAGTACTTTTAGGTCAAGTGTTTTAGCTTTCTATTTAGAAAAAACCCCAACAACTCAACAAAGCTTATAATCCCTGTACATAAAGCTACGCCATAGTGTTTACTGTCCTGGATCCTCAATTTCTCCCTCTACAGCTTCAATCTTTA
>NW_009596784.1:36390-38348 GCF_000690535.1 Cariama cristata
GAGACAGAATCTGAGATAGCATAAACATTTAAGAAAACAAAACAAAACAAAAAAACCCACACACAACAGTTTTATGGTTGGTATTCTTGTGTAACTTCCTGCTCAAAGCAAGGATACTGCCAGGATGAAAAAACACTGCTACAAAACATACTATTTAGTTAAACAACAGTATACTTCTCACAAAAATCTACCTTAACGAAGCCATGTGAGCTTATCTCTTAACAACAGTACGTTAAAGTGGTATGTTAGTTCAGTCAATTAGCACAATATTGTAATTTAACATACAGTATCACGGAAACTTTTGACTTTCTTGATAATTGCTCTTGAACAAGAGCAACACTTAACGGAATGTATGTCCACTTGCATATACAAATTTAATTTGCTGTTAATGTGAATTTATAAATTAATTAGTACATGCAGTCTTATTAAACACAATTTTCCATCTGCAATGTTAAGCTTTCCTACTATTCATTTCTAAATATGACTAAAATTAAACCAAGATTACTAGTGGTAGATGAGTATCTCTCAAAAGAAAATAAAACAAACTGATACACACTATTTTGTCAGAACGGTATTTCCATTTGCTTTTTTAAAAAACAAATAGAAAGCCATTTAAAAGCAACACCATTCAAAACTCCACCTTATTTGGGGCATTTAACATTTCATAAATCAGAAGGGTTTAAAAAAGCAGATTACAAAGTAGTACAACAATCCTATCATAAACTCTTTTCAAGACACTAATTAAGGTTTTATGAGCATTATGTGCCATTTTGAAGTTTAGCACTAAATTATGAGATACTATTTTTGACATTCTGGGGTCATTCTAATTAAGATTATATCCACATTATCATAAGACAACAATATTTCTTTTGTATTACCTTACTTGAGCAATGGATCTCTCTTTAAAAAAAAAACCACAACTTTATGTAGGTCAGTAAGTATACATCTATATTTGCTGGATGGGCAAAACCAGCAGTCAGCAAAAATAAAAGCACTTTAAGAATTTTTTTTTAAAACCAGAAATTATCAAAACTAAAATTAAAACATAGTTCACAATGCATAATTTAGTTTTATACTTTAATACAAGCTGCATACACCCAAAAACACTTTTAAAGAAAACTATTTAAATATTTAAATAAAGTTATTTAAATAAAAGTATTTAAAACTGAATCCACCAAGCTATTAAGTATGCCTAAATTTGCTTCTGTGCAATTCTGAGGTACATCTAATTATGAATACTAGTTCTTGGAGGGCTGAGAATACATTTGAAAATTGTTGTTGGCAAGCAGGGGAAGATTTTGCTAGTGTATTGAGAGTTACTGTTTCCTATATAATTTCTAAAGGCTTTATGTGAGATACCAAGAAAAAACGGCATGCATCTCACTTAAGTCAAGCTGTAGGCATTCCTAAACATTGGTTTATTTTTATTTTTTAAAGCTTATAGTAATGCATAGCTACAATAGCTAAATGATCAATGGACACAAACTCCTTTTACTCAAGGATCTGTGAAATAGTGAGATAAAAAACTTGTACTTCAACCCCAGACTCCAGAACTTGTCATTTAGTAACAGAAATGTTGATCCGTTTGCCTTTCTTTTTTTCATACGAAAAAGAAAGTTTAAGTGAGTGCTTAAGAGTTTGGTGAAGAGTTTGCATGTTGTACCTTTATGTCCTTATAAAGAAGCAAGTTTCCGTCCCGTAACACAAAATAACGCTCTTGAAATTTGTTTCCGGATAGTAGTTTTGATGGTTCTTCCTTATATTTCAGATTGCCTGCTTTAACGCTATCTTTCTCATTTTTCTCTATCAAGAAAGTAAAAAAGCATTTTGTTAGAAGATTTTACACCACTGGAAATGCCCCCAGTATTACTGTTTATCGAAAGACTAAAATTACAATTCCACTGATTTGTTATAATGTTATAGAGATAAAAAGAACGAAATTATATATAATATATAAA
>NW_009596784.1:38372-42760 GCF_000690535.1 Cariama cristata
TATATTAATATATTATAAATTAAAAAGAAAGGTATTCTTAAATATTGACACCATTATGATTTTAGTTACTGGGAGGGATGTTTCACTTCTAACATAACATGGAAAGAATCCACCAACACACTTTAATTTAAAGAATCTTTTCAGAATAGAACGTACAGGTAAGTCCAAAAGTATGACATGGATATTTTTAATCTCTGTGCTTCAAAGAGGAAAAAATTTTCCAGAAAGATCTGATTTTGTCATGAGTCTGTCCACATCTTTCTGTTTGACTCAAAGTACACACAGAAACACACACATATTTGGTAAAATTAATAATAAAAACGAAACCAGAAAACAAATCCAAACCACAACTTTGCAGTCAGTATTTAACTTTGCACTGAAAAAGCTTTTATGAAAAAAAAAACCCACCAGAACCACTGAAGGTTTTCAACATTAGAGACTAGATTTTTCAGTATTTTCTCAGCAATTTAAAATTCTAAATAAAATAACACAAAAAAGTATTACTAGTACATATAAACTACTGCATCACCACTTCTAGTTGTTTTTGGTTTTCCTATTCTGCCCAATATATGTATATATATTTTTTAACTAGTTTAGCAGCTTTTCCCAGCAAGTCCACTTTCAAACAGCAAAAGTTTCTGACCACTAATTACAGTAATTACCATGTTGATATGACTCATTCATATAAACTCAAACCAAAACAGCACTTTAACAAAGGAACAAGAAAAAAAATAAACTCCTACTTGCATCTTATGGAGTCTTTATGAAACAGCACAGAATTCAGAAGTATTCTTTTCTCCTTGAGGTAACTAGTGATAGAAGCAGACTGCCAGTGTAAAGACAGAACAGCTAGGCAGGAGATGAACTCTTGCCCTTCATTCCAGTCAACACCGTTTCACCTTGAAGAGGGAGCCATACTAACGGCTAATAATTCCTTTACCCCAAAACACTACAAGCCTACTACTGATGCTGTATTTTGGTTTTCACCACCTATTTTTTTTTGCTAAATGCAGATATTTCCTGTGAGTCATTCACTTATTTAGGATATATCAAATAAAATTGTTTGAGAGTATCAGAATGATACCACTAGTTTTTAGAATATATTAATTTCAAGGTAGTAAATAAAACTGTGGTGTAAAAGGAGTATGTGGTGTATGGAGAATAGCATCCTCACTCAACTACTCAATTGGCTTTTATAATTAAAAATTCTACTTAGGATTTGAGCATCTGATACCAACACTATTATTATCAAGCAGCATGCAATAAAATCTCCAAAAATAAGAACTCATTCTAAACTTCACAGCATTCCCACTATAGCAAATCTATCAAACACCTGACACTTACAAAGATCTTAGAAAAGCCTGAAGGAGGGAAATTAATGATAATCCGTATACTTTAGAAGCCAGTATTTCACAATGTAAATCTAAAATAATCAGGATGTGTCCTAATCAGAATGATTTTTCAGATACAAACTTTACAAAATGTGCAAAACTTCCTAGAACTTTGCAACTACTAGGAACTACATGCATTCAATCCATTCAGGATTGATCCACCCATGGTTTAGAAGTTTGCATTCCAAAGATTACCTCTGAATAATAGCCCCTGTTTTCAGAAATCGATACTTCCCCTACAAAAACTCTTTACTGGTAAAATTTCAAGGACCTCCATACACACACTGTATACTGAATCTATTCTCTCGTATTTTTTTTCTAACAAATAAAACTTTAATGTGGGAAATTTTCAGGTAAGAAGAAAAAGAGTCTTGAAAGAGAACTAAGCTGTACTGAGTATCTCTTATACCAAAATATAATGCACACCTTACGTTCCTGAACAGCACTTGAAAGAGTGCTCCTGCAAAAAGCATGAAAAGCTATGGAATAAATTGGTCAAGATAGAATAACTACAGATCTGAAGAAAGTGGAAAACTCGCCACGAATTTACTAAAACATATCAATACAAATAAACTAACACTTTTTTCCCTTGAAAAGGAAAGCTGATTTCTAGACAAGAGAAAATATACATCTAGACCTCAATACAATGTTTGCTAATGCAAAACATAAGAAGTTAGTTTAAAATGGACAAAATGAGAACGGGCATAATAATTATGAAAAAAGAGAATGTACTATGTATAAGGTACATGGAAAAAGTTGCACTGACAGGGAAGACAATGATAAGTTGCCAAGATGAAATGAGGCTAATAAAGTTGTTCTTTTAGGCTCACTATTGAATCAACATTATATCAAACATCATTAAAGTCTCTGGAAGAAAAAGGAGAAAAGTGCTGATGATACAAAGCTCTGAGGTAACATTAACAGAAAAAAAAAAACACGTCAGGAATATTGTTATTTAGTCTGTAAGATTCTAACATAAATCAGAGAACCAAGAGAAATTCATGGCATTCAGTTATAAACTTCATATGATCACAGCCCTATTAATTTTGCTTCAAAGGAGGAAGAAATCCATCCACCCAGTTGTCCATTTGTATGGGCTGAATCCACTGTTAAAAAACACTTCAAACAGCAGTGGTTGTACATCTGGTTTCAACCCTACCATTCAGTGAGGAGGAATTATCCATCTAAAGAGTGTAAAAGACTGGAAAGATTAAGGTTTCCCCTTCTTCCTTCGAGCCAGTAGCAATTTCTTGTCCACTCTGAGATGGAGAGCCCCAGTGTAAAGACAACTGCCACCTCCTCCTCTAGACACTGGCAGCATCCCTTCTCCAATGACCTCATCCTGTATCTTTTCTCACTTAGACACTATCTAGCGATGGAAGTACAACATTTATCTAAAAAAGCCATATCGTTTTGTGCTGAAATAACTGCTCATTTGTTTTAACAGTGTGTAGAAATGCAAGATCAGAAATAGAAACAATAAACATGTAGATTCCTGCAACTACAAAATGTGGATGAATGGCGCAGACTTTCTGTGCATCTTTGCCTACACTTAATATAGACACTGTTCTGCTGAAGCTAGTGAACTTGTTGCTCAGTATTGCCAATGTTTCAGAATAAATTTACAAGCTAAAAGTGGAGTAAAAAACTCTAACCAGATGAAATTACTACAGAACTGTGTTTATCTTAAACATTATTTTATAATAACAAGATCCAGTTGGAAAAGTAACGTTTCAGAAATTAAACTATGTTTACCACGTAAAAGTTCCTTTAAATGGCAATTCCACTCTCAAGAAAAGATCTGTAATACACGAGATTACTCTGCCATGTAGAGTTTGCAGAGATCAACACTAGAAGTCTGCAATATGGCAGGGAATTTTCCTTTCAAATCACTAAGAAAACCAATATAATTTATTTATTAAGGTTTTAATTATTTTAACACCAAAAAAAGAGCCAGTAAATGTAAACATTCAGCCAAAAGCCAATGTGTCTAGACTAAGGTCAAACTGAATAGCACCGACGCAAATAATTACGGTTGCTGCATTGGAAGAACAAATTGACATAGAAATTAGGAGAGAAGAAGGGCAAACAGCAGATCTTGCCTTTAGACAGTACTACATTAGGCTAGTGCTACTAGTCTAATCCTTATGTGTTTCTCAGAGCAGTGGTTCACACAGTCCTTATGACCCATTCCCTTTTCTGATTATACCTCAACACATACTGAGTGAGGATATGGGAGTTCATATATCAAACTTTTAATGAAGGAGGCCATTTCTCTCTATTCACGATCTGCCATGACACGTTTAGAGATAGTGAAATTCAAACATAAAAGCCATGAATAGCACACTTAATAAGGTTGGATTATATTTCTGGAATATGCTTTTACAGGAATAAAGGATGATGAGAGAAGGCTTTTAACTTTCAGAAGAATAAGCATAGTAGCATCACTTTTACTTCTTGAAATTAAGACAGAAGAGATGTATAGATGGAGAGATTAATACCTTTCTGTATGAGGAGGAGAAGAAAAGAAAAGATTACATATTTGAGTAAGTCATTAGATAAAATCAGATGGGCATTAAACCAGGCATCATGTGTCACCATCACATGTTTTACAGTGACAGCATACAGGATTTCAAGTACTTAAAAACAGAATAGTAATTTTTGGACACGTTTAACTTCTAAATTCCTGCTTCCCTCAAAGTGCATACTACATATTATTACACACATACTACATATTATTACACAGGAGATTTAAATCCAGGTATGTAAAAAAATGAAGAGTGTACTGTGGCAGCTTGTAAATCATATTTTTCCACTATATATTTGAGCTATATTTCCTTTCAAGTGTCAGATCTAAACTCCTCATCCCTTTTAAAGGCCACATACTCTCTAAAGTCATTTAGTTGCTTGAGCATGTCATCCAAATTAGCTTTGTAGTTTGGAGGCATCCGATTATATCATAGGAATTATTATTAGTATATAACATACTTATATAAT
>NW_009596785.1:0-29086 GCF_000690535.1 Cariama cristata
CCCCTCAGCCCCAGGCCATGCAATGCTTGTTTCCCAGAAGTACTGGAGTCCCTTACCCCCAGGACTGTAGATTTGGGGGCTCCTAGTGCGCCTGTTCATTGCAAAACACGAACTCTTGAGTCAGCTGCGTGGGGAACCCCAGCACTGCTCAGACACATCTCATGTATTTTCTTCTTTAACATGCACATCTGACTCCTTGCAGAGTCCTTGCACAGGGGCATACGAAGCAGCGGTCAGTCTCACTGGTGGTGGTGGGATCCTGAACCCCTCTCACTTTCCCTGCAGCTGGTATGAACCTAACAGTTTATCGGTGATGCTCAGACTTCCACCATTGTGTTTTTTAAGCGTGGTGCCGTTGCCCAAGTTTTGAAGATAAATAAGGCTCTTGTGAGAATGGCAGCAGCAAGTAAAATTGAATCCTGCATCCTCTGGTTTGCAATGGACATTAAAGTTTATTTGTTTAAAAGAATATTTACAGATGGGTAATAATAAAAGAGCTCTACCTTATATATCCGGCCATCTGAGCAGCAATAGTTCTAATTCCTGTAAGCGTATGCTGACTACTGAAGCGTGGAAAGCATGGAGAAGAAAGATGACGATGCATTTTTTTCCTCATCTTGCGAAACAATGCTTTCACGGAAGACAGGATTCGGGCAGAGGACCGCCTTTCTGGGCCTCCTATCTCTCAGCCAGCGAGACCTGGCTCGGGCACTTTGAAGCAAGAATAGTTTTTGTAACATTTACAGAGTTTTGAGGAGAGATCTTTTAAAGCTTGCTCTTATTTTACTTGTGTCTTGCATGAGTCAGATTGTATAGTTACTAGAAGGCGTTCATAGTAGAGCCATAGTCAAATGGCAGACTCACTGTCAAGTCTAGCGTGTTACTAAGCTCTGAGGTAGGAAACGGGACAGACCTCTGCCCTCACGTACTCATGGGGCCCTGAAAAAAGCAGATAGGGCTTTACAAGGCAGGGCTTGGGATTTGGGTTTTAATAGGGCTAGGTGGTTTTTTTTAAACACTGTTTGCATCTTGCTTATTAGGAATTTAAGATAGCATTGTTTAAGAAGTCCTGATGCTTAGTTCTTAAACAGTTCAACTCGTTATTCCAGCAATGTAATGCCGAAGTTACCATTAAGAAACAGCCTTTCATTATAGTGGGCATCATTAGACTATATATATGCTAGTTTTAATTTGTTTTGTAAATAAACGATTAAATTAAGACTATGGTATTTGACCAGTTATGATAGCAAGAGTCTTTGTCATTTTGTTATACCAGGGCAGTGCTTCAAATTATTAGTTCAGTTTGCTCATGAAAATTGTTCTTTTTTCCCGACTGGCTTTCAGTTAGTGTTACGTGCCTCAAATATTTACATTTTGCAAAATGAGACAGTTAATTAGCACTTGAAGTTTAAAGATACCTGATCTGTGTTTCAGATTATTGCTATCCTTGTTCCCCTGGCCATCAACATTTGACTCCCTACCCTGAAGCTTTGTATCACATCAGTTACTTTAAAAAATGAAATGTTACAACATTCTACCATGTAGATACCTGACGAGTGTCCTTAGAGCACAGAGTTAATGTGTCAGAACCTAGGGGATCACTCTAGTGCTCCTTAGATTAGCTTCAGTTTTAACAACAGAAATCAAGTCCCATATGCTTGATTTACAGTAAGTTAACAGTATTTTTCCTTCTCCTCCTATTCTTCCCTTATTAATTACTATGGTACTTAACTCAAGAGAGACAGAGTGAATACATGTTTTGTTGCAAGAGGCACCAGAGAAAGGTGTTGTGCAAATACTCTGGCAGAATACTGCAACAGGCTGCAGAGCTCATCTGCATGGACACCTGCCACTGCAGGTTCAATCCCACAAAAATCTGATGATCCTTCTTTATCCTGATAATCTTAACAGCAGCATCTTACAATGTTGCAAGGTTGAGGGAGGAAGTATGTTAGTCTGCTGTGTTGCTGGAATTCAGAAACTCATGGGTTTATGTTCAAAAGTGCATGTGAAGTCTGAAGCCCAAAGAGCATCTGCTTTTCACACAAACATCGTTCAAGGTTGGCAGCTGGACACAGAGACCTTGGCTATGATATGGAGATCTCCAAGCAGAACTTTCGGCTTTCCTGTCAGACTTCCCTACAATCTGTGCTATTAATCAGACACTGCAATAACACTTCTTTGGAGCTTGATTTAGGTGAATGTATTTAACCTTGTGCATGACAGGAATTGCGCAGAGCTAAACAGCAATGGAATGATATTAACTTGACCTTCACCTTGGAGAGCTGCCGAAGGAACGTGTCCTTGTCAGTGCACAGAGATGGCTGTGAGCTCTGGGACCAACAGGGTGGGAAAAGTCAGGGGAAAAGCATGTCTTGTCAACTGCTCTCTCAGCTTCCTCTCTTTGGAAATATTGCCAGAGCTTACCCGTTGAAGGTGAAGTAAATACTAATAAAGCTGCCATTAATTAAAATTTCTTAGGGCTTCAGTGGATTAATTAAATGGTATTTAAAAATCTTAATTGTGGTGATGTATTATCATCATCCTACAGGGCTCAGGAGAAACTAGCATGAAGTGCCATGCAAGTGCTGTTTGCCACACTTCAGAAGGAGGCCTTCAGACTGCGACAAGGGACAGTACCTTAGCAGCCAACGAGGGAACAGGGAGCCCGTCCTGAGAGAAAGCAGGCTTGTGTACTTTCTCTGGAGAGAGACAGCAGGTATGGCAGGCAGGGGAAAAGCAATGACTGCCTGTGAATATGTAAAGGGAAGAGTAGCAAGTAATAAAGAAGGAAAATGGTTTCAGCTGAGGCTATAGTGTTGGTGTGACAACAAATTTATTCAGCTGGCCGTGACAAAGTTTGGATCGGGAGGTGGGTAGGTCTTAGCTGTAACTGTGTTTTGGAGCAGGCTATGGAGCTGGTACCTGGGATGCTGGGTACCAGGTGGATTCAGCAGAGGGAGCTGGATCTGCCTGAAAGGCCCATGTGATGCAGTGGCAGGGGAAGGGAAGATTCTCAGCTACCCTGAAAGCCTCTGCTGATTTTAGTTTTCTAAAGCCTATTCCATTCAGATGATTTGTCCATTTCTTTGCTAAATAAGTTGCAAGAGGGGAAAAAACGGTTAAATTTCAGCAGTTTGGGAGGTGGATGAGAAGCCACAGAAAGTGCTTCCCATATAGAAACTGAAATAGGGAAAAAAAATCCCTTGCCACAGGGTCAAGTTGATTTCTGCAGAAGTCTATGAAGAGTTGCTGCTGAAGGTGGTCTCTTTCCATGTTATCAGTTTACCGTGTACAGCTTAGGTGTAAGTTACCTTCAGTACTTCCCTCCCATCCCTCTTCTCTCAGGCACGTTTTGCCCAATATTCCCATAAACAGAACTTGAGTCAAAGGTTTGTAGCCCTCATCTGGCCTCACATCTGCCAGCAGTTAGCTCTTTTCATGGAGTTTTAATGAATTTTATACTTTTAAGAGAGCATTTACATACTTCAGCAGAAAAATAAGAGTCAAAGACCCTCTGCACTCAGCCTGTCCAAAAGAAAGAATATGACTGTACCATTAGCAACATTTAATCCCTTTTGCCCACTTCTGAAGTCTGAGCTGTGCATATTCCTAGTTTTTTCCCACCCAGTCAGTGTCATGAGAGGGCGAGCCAGATAAACAATTCCCCCTCCACACACACAAGCCCCTGTCTATATTGAGATCTGAATTTTCCAAGGGATTGGATGTGTTCCTGACATCTGGCTTTAATCCAGGCTCAAATTCCAGGCGTAGATCTGAGAACTTCCACGTCCAGTCCTGAGACCAGCAGTTCTTAGAGAGATCTTAGTTTACCTTTTAAGGCAAAATTCGAGGGTTGCAATAGTAGCTGCATAGTGAAAATTCTTCCATGCTGAATTTCTTTAGCAGATTTTCCTCATTTGGATCCAGTGTCTTCTTTACATGACAGAACAGGAAATCTCATTTCTTCATTGGACCCTGCCGGTGGGCCTTCACAAGGGTGTTGGATCAGGACGCTTTTGCCTATCTGCCAGGACCCAGGTGCTCCCCATTAATGCAGAAAAGTTTGATCTCTTGGCAAAGTCCCATTACAGGGGCCTGACACACACTCAGTCGGGACAGCAGAAGCTGTTGCCGCCCTCATAAAAGGTACCCTGTCTGCTGAAGGGCACCATTCCACACTGGGGCTGCTGCTGTCTACAGCCCATCTGATTAATACATCCAGCAGTGGTTTATCTTAATTCCAGAATATTTCCCTGACATCCCTGCAGTTGCTTGAGATGTGGAAAATCACACAATAGTCTTTTTTTCATCTTGCATCCTTGAGTTTGTCTTGCTTTGTGCAGCACGTGGCAGGAAACGATACACAAATCCTTCCAGCTACTGTGAGCTTTGCTGCACTTTCCATGATTTGCATTCACACCCTTGTTTGCTCCTTTCTCACACAGTTCTCCTCCTTCTCTTAGAAAGAACCAGTAGACTCCAACCACTGTATTTTTAGTTAGGATTATTGCTGGGCTTCAGCCTGTCATTTTTCTTGCATATCTCAGCCCTCATTTCTCCTCATTAGCTACTCAGGCAGAGGGACTACCTTCTACGTCCAGTTTAGGAACTTGAACTCTCTACGTAGTCAGCAGAGAGCAGAAGTACCTTAGAAAAAGTGAATCTGAGCACTTGCTGTATGAAGGTGTGAGAGGGTGGGGAAAGGACTTAGCTCTGAAGTCAGAGCTCTGTATAGCTCTTTGTAACTGGAGTTACAAGCCTGCTCCTTTCTATTTAGGAAGGACATCTGACAGAGGAGACAAAGAAGGTGTCCCTTCTTCATCTGAATTTAAACGGTCCAGGCCCAGAGAGAGACGCTCAAGTCATGTTTATGGAGTAGAGCATCTTTGCTACACCAGGTAGCTCTCGCAAGCTCATATCTGCGTTAGTGTGTGCATTGGCAGGAATGTGGAAGTCAGAGCAGAGGCAGGATTGTAAAAGTCCTTGAAAACAAGAAATTGACCCCCAGCAGTGAAAAATGCTGTGCTGGAGCCTATGGGCTGTCACTTTTAAAGCAATGTCAACGTTAGGACTTTTCTGTTAAGCAGAAGATTGCTAGAAATCAAAGGGATACCTTGTTCTCTCCCTCTTGCCCTGTAAAAATGTACTGGTTTTGGCTGGGGTAGAGTTAATTTTCTTCATAGCAGCTTGTATGGGACTATGTTTTGGATTTGTGATGATAACACAGGGATGTTTTAGTCATTGTGAACAGTGCTTGCACAACATCAAGGGCTTTTCTGTTTCTCACACTGCCCCGCCAGGAAGTAGGCTGGGGGTGCACAAGAAGTCAGGAGGGGACAACCCTAACTGACCAAAGGGATATCCCACACCATATGGCATCAAGCTCAGCAATAAAACTGGGGGGTGGAGGTGGGCTGGGGCTGCCGTTGCTCAGGGACTGGCTAGGCATCGGTCACTTGGTGGTGAGCAGTTGATTTCTTTTGCATCACTTGTTTTTCTTGGTTTTGGTGTTTTTTTTCCCTCTCTTTGTTGTTTTGTTGTTGGGTTTTTTTTTTCTCCTTTTTAATTCTTGAACTGTCTTTATCTCAACCGACAAGTTTTCGCACTTTTACCCTTCTGATTGTCTCCCCTGTCCTACAGGAGGGGAGTGAGCAAGTGGCTGTGTGGGGATTAGCTGCCTAGTGGGGTTTAAACCACGTCAAAAAAAATCATCTCTCTGACTTGTATACTTGTCCCATGGGCCTGCCAAGGTGGTAGCACATTCAAGTGCCCTCACTCCTCCCCAGTCACCCGAGACTCACTTTGACATGGTAAGTTAAATCCTTTCTATAAATTGATGTAGTTTTGTTTGTCAAAATGGAGATTCTCTGACTAGACAGGTTTTTAATCAGTACTATTTCCTGCAGATGTACATTTTTCCAGGTGTAGTAATACAAATAAGATTGCCTGTTCAGCCTGGCAATAGGGGTAAAGGCAACCTGTGAAGTCCTAGTGGTCTCTGATCTCTTTTGTGCGGGTGAAAATGATGGAATTTCAAAACGCTGTCACCTTAAAATGTCTATTGTAGGTACAATACACCTACAAGCAAGGCTAGTTGTTGCGGTTTGTTTCAGCAAAGGCTTATTCTTCTCTCATGCATCTGGTATTTTAATTTCTTCTGCAAGGATCAGTATTTCAGTGAAGCAAGGAGAAGGAGAAGCATTTCACCAGGAAATACCTGCTGATGACATAAAAGATGGGGGAAAATCTCCCTCCTGACTAGTCCCAAGCTGGGAATTCTTGTGTGGGCGTTATCCCTTGAACAAGTACCTGGTGAGGCAAAAGAACTCTTCTGTTATCTGGGTGACTTTTCTTCTTATCCAGCTATTCCATAGCATTAGATATTGCTGGTCTTGAGGCAGTCTTAAGAACTGTCTTGGAGAAAGCAAGCAATAAACAGAGGGAAGTGTAAAGCAGTTTTGATCTTTTATTGTTTTCATCAATGGTCAGGGAAACTTTAGAGTTAAAAAATTAGTTGTTATAGTCAGTATTAGTTGCTATAGTTGTACAGACAGTTAGAATTAGCTCCTTGAAAGAAACAATCTGAGGGGCTGAGAGGGAAGTGGCAAGCACTAGTATGCCTCACATCAAAGTGGAAATGTTCCAGACATGGAAATAGCATGAAAGTGTGTGGTAACAGAGGGTATGAAACATCACAGGGCCAGACCCACTCCTGTGAGTGGGAGGAGAGCCTCTGTAACACCGAAGCCTGTGTGCCACAGCAGAAAGCTGGAAGGATGAGCTACAGCCTTCTTGGTGTACAACTCCTTCCCCTGCAAATCTTTCTATCTCCCAGTGTAAGTGTTGGTGGGTTTGCTGTGCTATTTTGCAATAGCTCTTGTTGCTTAACCTTTGAGGCGAAAGATATATTATTCCTCGTGCTCTAAAGATTATAGATAAAGGTAGAGGGTGGTGATAAGATATTAAAATGAGAAGCATGTCAGCAATAAGGAAGAAGGGGCCAGTGCTGAAATATTAAGGGTGGAAGTTAGCACATCGTACCTCCGAATCTGAACTGGGGAGCTGCAGACCAGAGAAGCTCTGTGACATATTAAGGTTATTGGAGTATACGAGGCTTCCATTCCTTGTTTGCCTTTGTCCTGAACTCTTCAAAAAGCTGGCAGGTGCTCTGTTTGCACTGGCTTACAAACAGCCTAAGTCACGCAAAGCTCTGGGCTCTACTTTCAAGGCTCCTGGGCCACTCTGCCTGCCAAGCAGCACAGGTGGTACCAGGAGGAGTACAAGTGAGGACTAGCCAGGACAGCTGGGATGTGAGGTTTTTCGGGGTACTGTGACCCCGCTGGCAGCCTTTTCTACATGTAGTTTATTTGACCTGATGGTTCTGCAGCTTCTTTGAACACGGTTCCAGATGAGATCTACAGGGCTAGAGGACTCAAAGGAGGGAGTTGTGTCTGACTTGGTGTGCTGAGGAAACCTAGTCTTGTCAGGTGTTGGCTTGGGGTGGTGGTAATGGTTGGAAAATGTGATGCTCTTGTATCTCCAGGAGAAGCGGTAAAGAACCTGGAGTGTCTAACAACTTCTTTTTAGGAATTCCTCCACTTAATCAGGCAAGATGCACATCCTTTCTCTTGGAAATGCACATTGTCCCAGCCCTGGGCAAAAAAGATAAAACCTGAATCTAGAGAATGTCCTAGAAAGAGATGGAAGTGCAAGCATTGCATTACATAAAAATTGAAAGGGATCAGCTGAGAAATTAAGCCTGAAATGACAAAAATACAAACCCGAGGTTAAGTTATCCTGTTTACTTCCATGCCCAGTTTCTCGAGTCGAATTGATTGTAAGAGCAAACCAAGGGAGAGTAGAGGGTTATTGCTGGCTTACCATTAGTGATAGGTCATGTGATTGACCTGTGTGCTGTGGTTTTATATAGAGCTCTGCTAATCTTATGGAGCTTTTATATACATTAGAAAATCTAGTCTCTTCAGACTTGCAAGTTGCAGCACTTTGCCAAAAAATTCCTGCAGCCATCCCACAAGCTTCTAGAAGAACTACAGTGTAGTTGTGATGGTTTGTTTTTCTTTAAGTACTTCCAGTCTTGATTTTTAAAGACCTCTAGTCTTGACAAGTCTCTGCTTCAAAGTTTAACTTGAAAAAGCAATTCAGGGTTCATGTTCTCAAAAAGTTGCATCTTGTTTCCAGTGTGAAATTTGATAATGTGTCAATTAAAAAAAAAAATCAATGTTAGGACAGGAGACCTCTCCTCAGACACCTCCCATCTTAGCACTGATGATTGATCACATAGGGAGAAATTACTGAGCCATGTGAGAATGGGGTGTGGAGGGGTGGTGGCTTTACATGGAGGGGTAATTTGGGGTGAAGGGTAACTGATTCTCTCTGGCCATCAGTAGCACCAGCAAACTTTCAGATTAACTCCATTGCACAAGGCTGTTGCTGGGATGCTCAGGTTTAAGCAGTGGCTGAACTGTTTCCCCAAAAGCCCAGATGAAAGTTTTGTATTTCTGTTATATGGCACTTTGAAGTCTGCAAATACAGCACAGCTGGCATGTATTAATTCAGTGTTTAACAAGTAGAGAGGTGGTTGAGTTGCCTTGCAGCATTTTTCCCCAGCCCATTCACTACTTAAAGGTTAATTCTTCTGCCTCTGATGGAGTGTGCTGAGCAATCTCTGTGTCTGGGTGTGTGTGAGGTAGGGCTTTTTTATCAAGCTGCATTTGTGAGGCAATGATGTCTTGGAAGAAGCAGTTTTGGGGAGAGATGTCATGCTAGGCAACACACACTTACTAGGCCAGATTCTAAGATATGAAGCAGACATTCATCCTGTCCAACCTGCAGCAGCAATGAGACCCTGTAGTGGAGGGTGGGCTGCCTGGGAGGGGGGCAGCCAACACTTCAGCCACAAAACAGGAGCCAACAACTCTAATATGCAAAGGTGTGCAAACCCTCTGGATCCTTGTGTTATTTAGTGCTGAAATCCAGAAGGGTCTTCAGGGCTTGCGTCACGCCTGGTCTTGCACTTTGGCTGGAGATGGTAGAGAGGAGGCTGGTGCTTGGCACAGCAAACAAGCGTGCTGCTCTTCTGTGGGTGAGTGAAGGGGGCAAGCTCTGGGTTCCCTTGTGAGCCTTGGGAACTATGGATTGCACTGCGCTACCTGTGCTCTCTGTACCACTGTCTCAGAAAGGTGGCAACCTTTCCTGTGTTTGCTTCAGCTTGTTTTTCAAAACTGCGTGTCTCCTCCACAGCAAAAACCCTATCAAGATACATTTACCATGAAGGACAGTGAGATTTTGAGGAAGTAATTGAGATTTAAAGCTCTAATTACAAGAGCAAATAAACTAGAGCTGCTTCCGAAGCTTCTGTTTTATTGGAAGAAGTGATTTCAGTACATCCTTCCCAAAGTCCTTGCACTGTCTCTTGAGCTTGATAGCCAGTGACCTAGTTTTCATGGAGCGATCTCACGGCGGTGCAGTCCCTCACCCAGCTGCACTTGGATGAGGGAGAACAATGCATGTGTATGGTGATGGCATATGCCTGGAGTTTGATTGCTCTGCTATTCAGAGTTTCCTTGGGTAGAAATACTGTTTTATGCTTACTTGGTAGCTTTTCTCCTTGCTACTTGTTCTGGTTTAATTGTACAGAGTCAGGTCTGTTCCCTGGTGTGCTATCAGTTGTGCACGTTGATGAATACAAAGCCTTTGGGGGTGGCAGTGAGCACAAGTGACACCTTAATAAACGCCCCTGGAGACATGGCTTTAGTACTAAGCTGGCCCCATCTCCCAGCAATTGTCAGTTTAGGGCTTATTAGTCACACATCCCTCCTTTGAAACAACTATTTTTAATGCTCCTGCTCTGTGCTGAGTCCTCAGAAGCCCTGTTAGGTTTTGCCATCTTTGCTGATTGTGGCTGCTTTTTAATTGCTCATGTAGTAGAAGCAGGGCTTGAAAACTCAATTAACATTATCTCAGCTTATCTCCCTGTCACCAGTGGATTTAAGCAGATCAAGACATTCATAGGGATCATGTGTAGATGCAAAACACAGCTAGCTGTAGAGGCCAGGGCAGATCACATGCACCTAGATGGTTCTCCCAGATGTCAGCCATCCATGCCTTTGCCCTCAGCTGGTCTCTGCCACCCTGCTGCCAGATGGGCTCTCCGCTGTCATGGTCAGGGACAGGTCTTTCTGCCAAGTGAACAACCTGGCTGTGCTAGCACATGACCTCTCCTAACTTCAGCTGCAGTGTCAGGCCCTTTTCTCCACTGGCCTTGATGCCCATTTGCAGCACTCGTATCTCAGGGCTGTGACTGCCAGCCCAGCATGTTAATTTAACCCCCTGTGCAAGCTGAAGCAGCGCACGTGGAGAAGCTGGTAGCTCTTAGCTTCTCCCAGAGGAGTCAGAGGAAGAAGTGATTTGGGATAGCACACCCTGGCACAGAGGGGTGTTGGCAAGAAAAGCAGGGTTGCGGGTGGAGCACAGCGCAGGGAGCCAGAGCTCAGCTGTCCAGCAGGATTTGGTACAGGTCCTCTGCTGGAGCCTCATGTCTGCCTGCTCGCGGGCTGTTTTTGATCCCGTCTCTCTCCTGTTTCATGGTTTATGTCTGTGTGTTTTGGACAGTGGCTAGTGAACAGGCTCTGGCCTGCCATTGCTTCCTCGGAGGAGATGGGGAGAGCCTGGTGCATCTGCTGGCTCAAAGCTTGGCAGAGAGCAGGCTGGGCAAGGCAGTTGCTGCTGCCAAACAGGATTTTGTCCCCAAACCTCTGGGAGATAGGCTGAGGTCTGGTATTACCCCTGTCCTGCTTCTGGGCTTAATGAGCTACCTTATCTGTCATGTTCCCCATGGCAGATGGGGTCTCATCAGGATTAATTAAGGATCATAACTGTGACCTAGTTACCAGACTTGCACTATTGTTACTGGAGCTCTCAGAGCCATCAGGCTGTTTGAGAGAGCTGCTTACCCTTGTCTGCTCTGGTTACTCGCTCTGTATATCCTCCTGGGACTGACTGTGAGCCCCAGAGAGGATCACATTACATTCATTTCTCGAATAGATTGTTGCCTTACCCTTGGGTAGGTAGCTAGCTGATTCCTGCTTGCAGTGCACCAGTCGGCGTGGGGATTAGATATGCTGGCCTACATCCTTTGCAGTGTTGTCTTCTGTTCGAGAAGGGGTTCTGAAGATGGGGAGACATCAGCTGCAAGATTAGGGAGGATGGTGCTGGAGACATCTTGAGACAGCTGAGTTCCATGCTGCCATGCCTTAAACCATACTGATGCTAAAGGGATATCCCAGGGTCTCTCTTCTCTTCAGCTACTCAAATCCTTCTCATTTCCAGTTGGTGCTTTATTGTAGCAAGCCTTTAGGGATGCTCCCCATAAAGGAGCAGAACTGACTACAGCTTGAGAAGTAAATTGAGTTCAAGCTCTTCTAACCCTGCTTCTTGCTTGCCAAATTTTCAGGTAGGGCACTGTTCCAGCTGGGGATGACTTGGTCTTGTATTCTTGTGGTCTGCAGACCTGCTACAACCAGGTCCTTCCTTTGGCTGGGGAGGGATTGCATCACAAGGATCACAGTGGGGACTTGTCCCCTTCACATCCTCCTGCTTTCCCCTTCCCTCCCATTGCTGCTTGTTTGATGAGAGCTCGCCTTGCCCGGTGGATTGTATCTCATACAGCTGGGCCATTGTGCGAGCCCACAGCCATGTGCACAGGGGCTGCATGTGGCGTGTTTACTGTTCACATGAGGAGGGTTTATGTTCCCACAGCTCCCCTCGGTCCCCCATGGACCTGATCCTTAACTAGCCTCATGTTCTGCTCAGGGTCTGATTGTGTCCCCAGTGGGACCCCAGCAGCTCCCACTGATTTCAGACAGGAAGAGCATGAAGGAGGCTGTTGAGTGGGACCCCTGGGAAACAGCACTTCACTTTGTCCTCAGAAGCACACGCAGCGGGGGAACTGCTTGGCTTTTCTCCTCTGCCTCGGAAAACATCTCTCATGTTCCAGTGACCTGCTTATTATGTAGGTCATCATCAACTGGAAGGAAAAAACAATTTCAAAAGTAGGAGAAATCTAGTAGGGCTCCTCCACTGAGCAGCTCTTTCTGGAAATGCAGGGAAAGTTGCCCTGGGGGAGGTGGCAGGCAGCGTGGGCCTGTTCCTTTTCCACCCACCCTGGGCAGAGCAGTCAGAGAGGGGAAACTGCAGCTGGAGGGGATGTGCAATACCCTGAAAGCAAGCAGATCCAGTGTGCCCTGTGATGGGGGAACAGTGCGTTAAGGTGGACAATAGGGACTGGACTTCAGTGGTCAGGGGTTGTTTGTCCTTTAATGACTTTCTTGGCCTTGGTTTTGGTAATCAGGAGGTTGTTTCTGCTTGTCTTACCTTGGTCATGGGTCTGCACAGTGGAAACCTGTGCCATGTGTGCTGGAGGAGCAGTCCCTGCTGGGAGACAAGACTGTCCCACCACAGGTAAAAAGAGGACTCAGAACAAGCAAATGCCTCTGGATACCAAAAGTAAAACTGGGACCCAACCCAAAATTCGTCTCAGTGTCATTACCCTAGGGCTGCTCCACTTTGCTTGTAGCAGAGCTGACACCTTGTGATACCCACTGAGAGGAGAGAAAGCCCTTAGCATAAACTCCTGACTGTAACCTAAGCAAGGGACAAACTGCTCTGTGAACAACAGGTTCCATCTGACTTCACTCATACTTGCCTCTGATGCAATAATTCCTAATACTCCTCACTATCCTCGCTTCTCTCCCAAATCCCCTAAATATCACCTGGGCTGGAGACACCCTGTGCCTTGGCTACTTCCTGCTGGGGGAAGTGTGTGTGTGTGTGTTTGCTGGCCAGCCAGCCAGCCAGCAGGTAGAGAGCTGCAGCCTTTCCTTAGCAGGAGCACCAATGTGGCTCCCCTCTCTACCTGCTTGCGGAGGGTTTTTTCCCTTCAGAATGCATAGAAATGTGATGCTTTTGAGACAACCAGGCTTGACAGGAGAAGGTGAAATCACTCACAGCCTTCACTTGTAATCAAGGTGAGACAACACGATCTTGTAAGTTGTTACTTTAGGAGATGAGATTTCAATATGCCGTGTTCTTGGCACTGAAGAGGTGTATGTGGAGGTGGGTTGTGCAGTGAGCAGAGAGCTGTGCCCCCCTCTACCTTGCTGTTTGATGGGTCCTCTCCCCAGGTCCCCATCACAGCTATGACGCTGCTCACTGTAGCAGAGCTGGCTGAGCAACCCCTCACTGGGCACTTGTGCTGTTGCTGTATTCACCCCTGCTAAGCCTGAGTGAAGCCTCTCCAGTTGCAGGAGGTGCCTGGCACAAACTCCTGTGCTTGAAGATGCAACTGATCTTTTCCAGAATACAGGTTCTTGCAGAGCTGCTTGCTTTGTTTTGGATGTGCTCACTTCCTGCAGTCTTTGCTTTATACCAGCATCTGCTGTGCTGTCTAGATAAAGCACATAAATCTGTCTGTGACTGGACTGTCCTCCATGTTCAGCATCTTGATGTTGGTGGTTTCTATTTAATATATGAAGATCTCTTTGTGGATCCCAGTTCTCCTGCTGTCTAACCCAAGGGTAGGCGGTCCTCCTTGTCTCATCACACCACAGTAGTCTAGAGAGAAGTCAATGTAGGGAGCAATACAGCAATGACATTTTGAACAGAATGACATTTTTTTGCCTACAGTAAAAAGACATCTCCTGTTCTTTGTGCACCCCCACAGAGCAGAGCATTAAGAAAGCAGGCGAGCAGGCATGTACCTTAGCTGGAGGCGCTGCCATGCGATCTGCCAGTGTACTGCAGACAGCTTGGAAGTCTTACTCAAGATGTAGGATTAGGTAAGTTCCTAGCACAAGATTTTCTGAGTTAGACAGGAGACAGGTGCCTTGAGGCTGGGATTGTCACGTTGGCTTGGTGGGTCCTTGCACAATAAGGCTGCTGTGTGCTGTAGACAGCAGAGTGCTAGAGCTGTCATGTGCTTGTGGTGAGAACATCGAGGATAGCCTGTTATCTTTGCTTGGAGGAAGAGTTTGATTAGAAACTGTCTCATAAATGTGTGATTATTGAATGAGTTGCTCCTTCAGTATGTATGAGCCATCTCCATATACGTGCCAAGTGCATCTGTCCTGGGCGGGCATGCAGCTGGTTCAGAGGAAAGCAGATGAGCTTTCCTCATCACAATCTTTTCCTCATCAAGCTTTTTCTAAATTGCTCCCTGCATGGACCAATTCTCCAACAATATTAAACACAGCAGCAGGGGTGAGTCAAGCAGATCTTGTCAATAGGCTGCCCTATTTTTTCTCTTTTTGGTTTTATTATAAATTGAATTCACTGTGTCACAGGGCACAGTGCTGTTCCCAGCACAATTGGTGGCCACAAATAGCTACCCAGGAATGGTATATATTGTGTGGTAGCTGGGGAGAACCTCCTGTTCCCAACATCTCCAGCCTGTCTGGGGCTTGTTGCCATGAAATATGATTGGGCTGTGAAAAAATAATTTTAACCACTGATTAGCTGAGCTTGCTTGTGTGTGTCTGATTGTCTTCAGAAGTTGGTGAGGCCATAAATTTAGCAAGACAGAGCGTCTAACTCAAGTTCTTAAATGGGAAGCAGGGTGACCTGGTGTTGTAATGAATGGTAATACTTTCCTGAGGGAGTAACGGGTATTATGGTCCAGACATAACCAGTCCCGAGGTATTAGAGGGCAAGTTGAGACCTATGCAGGCAGGCTGGGGTTCTTGCACCTCTTTGGGAAGTGTCTGGTGTTGCTCTGGATAAGAGATGAGGTTAGGCGGCCCATGGACATGACTTCTTGAGATGGAGGCATTAGCAACACTGCCTAGCCTGGGGCTCTGCACAGCTTTCTGTTGCGAGAGTGCATCTCTCATTTGCTCAACTTTGCTTAGCTCATCTCAAGATAAGTCTTGATACTGTTTAATGCAGGTTTTCACCCAAACCACGGGGCAACAGTTTAACAGTTACTGTAGCCTCAGATGTTGCCAAACTATTGTGGGTAGTGGAAGAGCTGTACTGGAGCATGGAGGGTCTTTAAAGTAAACACCAGCCTGGATCTTGAATAATAATTAGGGCTGCTAGTAAGTAGCTGTCCTGCCAGTTACTTGCAAGCTTTAATTGTCCTATGAATGAAACAATTAATCTCAAAGTAGATGGTGCTTGAAGGAGTAAAATACTTTGGCTGTTTGTTCTGCAGTGAGCTGGGGTTGCTCTTTCCTGCATGCCCCCAACGCTGCCAGTGCTCAGATCCTGTCTTCCACCTCTGGGATGGTGCAGTGGCCCCAGCCCAGACCTGGGCTGCCCAGGGTGGGAGTGAGGAGCACAGCTAGGCCCTGCCGGGCAGGAGAGAAAGGGTGGGGAGATGACTGTGCACCTCTGGATGCACATCAAGGGAGCTGAGGACGCAGGGTGAGGTCGCTGGAAGCTCATACTGATGGTCTTGGCATGGCTCTGCTCTTCTTCCTGCAGTCTGCAAGCAGATCCTAGCAGCCTCTGGCCCTGTCCCCGCATGGCTCCCTTGCTCACATGGTATTTTCAGACACTGCGGAATAAAGTGGGCAGGATACCCTTCCCACCAAGCCTTCATCAAGAAGAATGAGATAGCTTAGTTACAACCACACAAAACCTTAAGGATGACAGCCTTCAGTAAGCCATTGACGTCTCTGGTTGCTCAGCCCAGTGTGGCCACTGCAGCTTGGAGTGGGACCATGCAGGGAACTGGCTTTACAGCTCTCTTGTGCTGGGTGAGATTGTGTTGGGGGAACAAGAAAATAGGCCAGTGTCCCGGCATGAATCAGCCATCCATTTATATACAGCTACTGCTTCTCCAGTGGTACCAGGCAGTCCTGCAGGGTGATGGCTGCAAGGATAAAGGACTGACTCTCCTCTTGTGACAGGAGGGTTTATGCTAGGCAGTTGTGGCTGGCTACTGTTTGTGAGAGAAGAACAAGACTCCAGATTTGGACTGAAGAGCTTCCCTACTGCTGGGCATTCAGGGCTGAAGATCTGGTAGCTACATCATGACTTTTCAAGCTTTTAGGTTTGGAGGTTCAGGCTATATCTCTGGGAATTGAGGAGAGGAGACTACAAACAAGAATTTTCTGATTTCACACCTTTTCAGATTTGGTATTGCAGTTCTCTTGCGCTTTAAAGCATTTTTGCTAGGCTATTATATGATTCACTGTTGGCTTCCTTTTCCATCTGTTTTAAGCTGAACATGGCATGATAGCACACGGTTGTGCTGTGGTTGTGCTGACTGCCTGCCAGCGGCTTTGAACGTGGTGGCCATGCTTCAGTTCAGTGAAAAGCTCAAAGGACAGTAGAGTTTTTAAAGGTCCCTAAGGGATCTCTGAAACCCCATAGCCAGTGGATAGAGACCTTACAACACACTGACCAAAAAAGAGGCTGTAGCAGACTTGAACCGTAGTAGCCATGAGGAAAAAAAACCCAAATGTGTGGAAACTAATTATCCAAATACTAAATCCACGAGGGACCAGGTTTCTTTAGGTATGCTGTTGATGGAGCTCTTTGCATGGCAGAGGAAACAAAGGTACTCACAAATTAGAAACCAAGCAAGTGGAAAAAAATTCTGGATTGCCTGCAACTATTTGCCAGTAGTGTAAGGCAGACAAAGGTTAAACATTAATTTCTATCTAGTATCTTCTGTACTTTTTTGTTACTTGCCCAGTGGTAATTCAATGTAGCTATCTGGAGGGTGGGATGGCACATACAGCGCTGGGGGGAAGAGGTGCTTTTGGGTGAGGATGTAGCGTGAATGTCCACCTTTGTGGGATGTCCTGCCAGTCCAGGGCTGCTGTTGCCAGTCAGACTCAATGCCACCGAGCTGCCAAAGTGAACATATGCTGCTGTGGGACCCTGCCACAGGCAAGGTGCTACTCGCGGCAAGCATAGGCAGGAGGATTTGGCCTCAGCATCCAGGGTTGCTTCCTCTCTGGAGTTACCCTGCTACAGTCAGTCCCATTTTATGTTTGATGGTATCTTTGAACAAATGAGAAGGTGTTATAACCCCTGCCCTGGGTTTCTCCAAGCTTGTCAGTTATGAGTCACTGTTTATTTACAAAATGTACGCAAACAATACCAATACAGAGTAATGCTATTACAGACGCTGGTGTTTGGTCATCAGGCTGTGTTTGCAGAGCAGAGCCAGAGTAGTTGCACAATCTGTGTAAGTAATCACCCGCTCCTAAGAAAACCAGTCAGATATCTCAAGTTTGTCCACGTGACCTATTGCTTTAGCCCAATGACCTGACTCTCCATGGTTGCTTTTACTATGTAAGGGGTTTGATTTTCCTGCTGCAAAAGTGGTTTAGCATGCGTGGGCTTCGTATCATCTTTCCACCTCCTCTACTGCATAAAAGCATTAGGTCAAAAGCTGTAAGAGCATCCCATCTGCACAGCTGTATTTCGCTTGGGAAGGGGAGGGGTTGTATAAAAGATATGTTTAACATAAAACAATTCGATGACTTTACTAGTGATTTTTTTTTTAAATGCTAAAACCTCCTCTCTGCAGTCTAAGCCCAGAGCAACCATTGTGAGTGCTATTACCACCAGCAGAGCAGCAACCACGGCTCAGCTCAAGGGCAGTGTTTGGTGCTGTACCACACTGAACAAGGACATTCACCTGTGTAAGAGCTTATGAGGTGGCTGGCACCAGGAACCTTTAGTTTATAATTATATCCTCTGGAGGTGAGATGAGGGGACATCTTTATAGGAGCAAAGAATTGTTCCTGTAACTGTGCAAGAAACGTGTATAAAGCAGTTGCAGTAAAATCATGCTTTTGCTGTTTGGTTGAAGTTATAAGAACAAGGCAGCCCACTCCAGAGGTGTGGCAGAAAATCTGCTCTAGCACAGTCCTGAGCTAAGGTAACAGACAGCAGGCAGGTGCAAGTAGTTGCTGGGCTAGCGCAAGAGAGTTGGGAGTCTTTGTTTATAATTAATGTAAATAAGCCATGATAGAAGATTCTCGTACTGCTCTTCTTTGGGTCATATTTATTATCCATGACATCAATGATTGCAACATCAGTGTGACTAATCCCATGCATAGGATTTATCTAAGATGTCTGTTTCATCCGAGGTTAGACTGTTAGTTTGCACAGTGTGTTGTGCAATACTTTACAAACAAGAAGCAGAGCAGCCCTGTGCGGAGGTGTCTGCCCTCTTTGGAGATGGTGGCCTCTCTTCTGCTCAGACTCACAAGAGACAGAAGGAAGAACTAAACTCACGAGACACTTTGAGAAACAAGCCTGTAAAATCCCATGCCATCAGGCGAGGAGGCTTTGTTTTGCACAAACAAAATTGAGCCTCGAATACTTGAGTCTTGGCTGACTATGTGACAAGCAAGTCAGACCAAAGGTCCATCTAGCTAGCAGCAGACACTAAGGGAAGATGCTGGTGTGCACTATGCTCCTGGCAATCCCCTGAGCCAGAGGATACAGCCCAGGACATAAAAGTGCTGGTGAACCCGTTCTGCATTGATCTGTCTAACCCTTTTATGAACTTGCTTGGTTTAGATCCAGAGCTTGGCAATGAGTTAGACAGTTCTGTATCATTTGGAAATGAACTTCCTTCAAAGAAATTAGTATTGTGTGTTCAATGTCAGCTGCACCTTCCTGCCCTCTAAACTCTAGGATACCATATCACACTGTCGTAAAACTTGCTCACAGTTTGAAAGGCATAAGGTTTCATTTTGGCTAAGTATCCCGTAATGTCAACAGCTTGCATTTCTGACATCTTTTGTCATGGTGTAAGTATTTATGGCAACTATGTTATGCTGGAGGGTTTTTTCCCTGAAGGTCAGGAGAATTGCAGGTAAAATAGCTTATCCCTCCCAGTGCCAGTCCCTTACTGTACCTCTGCAATTTCTAATAAATGTTTCCTGATTAGAAAAATTACTCTTGGAGTAATTCAACAGAACTTAATGCGGGGTCATTCCCCTCTGCCTTCTAGTTATGAGCCTTTATGGTGCACTTAGGTTGGTGGTGAAGACCATTCTACATAACTAGGAAAACAAAACACTGGATGCTCTTAGCATTAAGTTCTCCTACCCCCTGAAATAGGACACCAGGATCTCTTCAGGTGAATACAAAATACTGAAAGGCATATAATAAAAATAACAGGAGTTGGAAACAACTGTCCTAGCACCTCAGCTCTAATTATAACAGTGTTCAGTCACTGCCCGCACTTGGCAGAGGTGCTGTCTTCTGTGAACGAAGCACCCAGGTCGAACCAGTGCTTGGTCATTCTCCAGCACCTGGTTTAGTGTGGCACTTCTCTGGGCAGGCAGCACTGTTCTCATGCTGGTTCTCCAGGGAAGTCCCTCACATAGGACAAATTTCAGTGGATAACTTCCTCATTCTGCTCTTCTGCTTCTACTTGCACAGGTTAAAAGTTACCATGAGCTTGAAAATTGGGCAGTAGCCATGCGGATCTTGAACTGGTTTAAATATGAATGCAGCTATGGTGGAGGCTGTGGAGCCTGCTCACATCAGCTGAGGGTCTGGTCCTTCTGTGCAGTAGTGGTTATTCAAGAAACCACGCAATCTCTGAGGAGCAGTTGAGTGTGACATTCCCCCTGTTCTTCTCCTGGCTGCTTGGAGCATCCCGAAGCCCAGCAGATATTTTCCATTTGGCTGTGGTAGCAGGCTGTGTAGATAAATATTTACATATTCAGCAGGCTGAGCAGGAGGGTTTGTGCGTGTCTTCCTTTAGGCTGGTCAGGACTTTGTCATGTTCTGCTGCGCTTCCCAAATGCTTCCTTCAATAAAGCAGGATATGGCATCACTTTGGTTTTGTCTTTGAAAGAGTAAACAAAACAGAAGGCCAAAACCCAGCTACTTAAAACACATTCCTCTGCTGTGACTGGGAAAAAGTCTCTACTTCAGTTACAGGCATCCACTGTTTGCATTGCTCATCCTCCTGGCAGGGATTATGGGCTTTGTCTGCCTCGCTTGATTCAAGCCTAACCTTTCTGATCTTTCTGTTTTTGAGATGCCTGATATGACATCCCTTCCTCCCACAGATCCCAGGTTCCAGCTGCTCCCCACATCTCCAGAAGTTGATAAAAAAGATCTTGTACAATAGGTCAAGGTACAGTGATAGACAAGAATGCTCTTGGTCTTCATAGGGCTTGGTTTATCTATCAGGCGCATTGCAGACCTGGCATTGAGCTGAAAGGCAGAGGCAGAGGAATGTGTCTGCACTCCAAGAGGGAGCAAACCTGACCAAGAAATGCAGGGCTGGGTGACTTCTGGTGGGAAATAAATTCTTCTGAGAAGGCCTGAGGTGCTGCAGGGGACAGTGGCTTCTCCTGTACCTCAGGATGACTCAAAGCAGCACATCTCAAACTCACCGCAGCTGTAGTGCCTCCCTTTCTTTGACTTGTCCATCTTCCTGTGACAACCAGTGCCTTTCTTCCCCTTTCTGTTTTTGCAGGAGAAAACAGAATGAGTCGCTTCCTGGAGGCAGAGATAGGAGAAGTGGCTGTGATCACTGGGTCCTGGCTCTCCACCCAAAGGATTTGCCCCGCTGCCAGCAACTGCACATTGCTTGCTGTTCCTTGGCTTGTGTGAACGCTTGGTGAGCTTCACCCTTGGAGCAAGCCTCAATTGCTGAGGATTTTCCAGAGATAAGTGAAAGCCAGAAGATGAATATGGACACTTTTCAAGGGTCAGAATGTGCTAGGAGCTGGCTTGTTAGCTGATTCTGTGTTTTGGGTGGAGGATTCACATCCATTTGCAAAATGTCTGAAGCTAGACGGTGAAATACCTTCTGCTCCTCCCATTTCCCAGCACTTCATGCAGTATTAAAGCTCTATTACAGCGTTTTGAAGGACTCACACTTAGATATAAACCATTCTATAGAGGGAATACTGTACAGTAATGTTTGTGCTGCTCCCTTGTCCTGCTGCTGGTGAATCTCCCTCTGTTGACAGGCTCTTCATTCATTGGCATGATAGCGGCAAGCCTGCTTTTAGAACTGTTTCCAAACTTAGCCAATGCTTAGAATGGATTGTTAGAGAACAGTAACCTGTGACTGTTAACAAGGTGAGCTCAGGGGTTGTTCTGGGCTCTCAGCTATCTGCTGGGTCTCTGTCACCTTAGAAATAGCCTCCCCTGTTACAGAGCTTGCAAAGTGCTGCAGCCAACCTGCCTCACACTGGGCTGCAAGGGAGAGAGAAGCAGGAGGTGAGATACGAGGTATGATAGACAGGTCCTTTGCATTGATCCTGCTGGCATGAAGAGGGTTTATGCCACACAAAGGCTTGCTGCAATGTGTTTCAACAAGGGAAATGCTTTCCCCTTGCTTGGCAGAAGTGTTCATAGCCCCTTTGAAAGGTTAGTTTGCTACCAGAGAGCTTTTCCAGCTGCAGGACAGATCTCAGGGCATATGAGGAGTCCTTGTTCACAGATCTTTAAATGCTGTCCTGAAAGAGCTTTATTAGTATTGTTGTAGTGCCTGGAGCATTGGGTCAGCATAGCTTATGTCGAACATGTAAAGCTGGCTTAGGAAAAACTGTTGCTGGCTCTTCAAGTCCAGAGAGGGTAGTTCAGGGCAAATTTCTTCATGCACACTTGGATGAGGAGCTGGAGGAAAGCCACCCCTCAGGAAGCCACCAAGATCTTTGGCCTGCATGGGGAGCCGCTGCTGGGGTGGAGAAGGCGGCATTTGTACCCGCTCCACCACAGGACACACAAGCGTCTCCTCCTCAGAGGTCCCCAAAAACAGAGCGCCGGGCTAAAGCACCTCCTGGCCTTGGCAGCACCCAAACCCATTCCCGGGCAGCTCTTCCCCCAATTCCTGACCCTGCTGGCGCCGCAGGCAGGGGGAGCTTCTGGGCTGCCCCATCCCTGGCACCACCACCCAGCAGCCAGGCCCCGGCTGGCCTCCAGCGTGCTGCTCCGGCACCACACCGGGCTGCACCTCCTGCACCACAGCCGCCACCTTTGGCACCAGGGCTGGGCTTTCCCCCTTTCCCCCCTGTGCAGCCCAGTGCAGCAGCTGGGCTGGTCCCCTGGGCTGGCCTCTCTCCCTGCTGCAACCCTGGCTGGCGGATGCCCGTGCTGGCAGCAGCCCTTGCCGTGGCCGTGCCAACACCACCCCATGGCCACAGCCCCATGTTGTCCCACCTGCACCACCAATGCTGCGGCTGGAAGTGATGGGGCTGGACCCAGCGTGGCACGCGGTAGAGAGAGTAGAGGTAGTCGCTACAGAGTGAAGAGAGCCTAACGGTGTTGGAAATACATAGGGTCTAATAGAGTAAGAAATAGAGTCTAATATTAGAGTTGGTAAGAAATAGTCTAACAGAGTTAGTAATAAATGGAGCCAAATAGAGTTGGAAATAAACTATTTGAAGAATAAACCTTTTCCAGTTTTCCTGTCCTGTTTGGGCAGTGGAAAACACTGTTCTTATATAGTTCTGTGGCTTTAATGTTCCCACTTGTCCTTTAGTGGTGTTAGCGAGGCATACATCCCAGCATAAGCATGCACTAATGTCATGGTAGCACCAAGAGGTCCAGCAAAGGCTGAGCTCCTGTTGCCACTGCACAGTAGAGCAGCCAGACGCCTCTTTCTCTCTCCGAGAATGAGATGTTGGAAGAGGAAATGATCCATGCAAGGAAGCAGCTGATTTGAGTGGTGTGCAGTGGGCTGCACCGCCTCTCTGGTTCTGTCGGCCTTGAACTAGCTTGGAAATACAAAGGACCTTGTTCCTTCATGCAGTTAAATTCACTGCAGAAGGGTCTGGCTTTCAAGCTGTTCAGAGAGAAGAAGGAAGCTGCAGGGAAGATGGTTAGGTGGATGCTATAGAATTAATGCTGGTTTGAATTAAGGCTGCTCTGACTTTTTGCATCTTTCCCTTCAGCATGTAAAGGTAGCAAATGCAGCAGATACTTAGTTTTATTCTGTGGTCTGGCCTGGTCATGTTGATCTGCCATTGCGCTCCGTAGCATGCAGGAATGGTGCGGAAAGGAGAGCAGACGGCCACCCTGGGTCTTCAGGAGGTGCAAGACCACTGAGATCGTCAAGCTTTAGAAGAAGGACCAGATGGTCATGTGCGTGCCTGTTCTGAGCAAACTCAGTGCTGTCAACAGGAGTTTCTCTAGAAAGGTCAACATCCTCCTGCCCACTCCGCTCTCGGCATGGCTGAGTGTGGATCCTTTTGGCTCTTCCCATGTAATACTTCGCATGGAAACTCGCTACGCTTTAGCAGGGGCAGACTGATACCCTCCTCTAATCTGCAGAGTGAGGACCCAGACTTTGGATATTTTGGGACAAAGATTTTTGACAAGATTATAGGCTTAAAAGTTAAGACCAAATGTGATCCAGCCTTGTGATCAATGTTGATTGGAAAGCAGCCTAATGCAGAGAGACAAAGAACTTGAAGCATGCTCCCCTAGCACTGTTCAGGCTGATAACACCTTTCTGGTTTATTAGGTGGGTTGTGCTGGACTGTGCAGCATTACCCGCTCTGGCCAGGCCTGCCCCAGCACCAGGGACATGTGGCAATGCCCTGGCTGGGTGCGGATGCTGGGTGCACACCCCACGAGTGGGGGACTCCATGTCACTCCTGTGAACTCAGCTAGCATTTTCCTAGTACCAGTCTCCATGCACTTTGGGTTCTAGGTTGATGCAATTGTGAGTTCAGCGAAGTCTGAACTCCGCTCACCCCTGCAGGCAACAGTAGAGAAAGTTCAGGGCCTGAAAGCAGCTGCCTGCCCTTGGTCAGCAAGATCTTCAGAGCTGGGCCCACCTGTACTGGGAGATATTTTAAAGGTGAGTTTAATCTACATTCTTGTAACAGATTTGAAGATCTTACTGTGGCTTAAGACACTAGAACTGATGTAAGTGGTCAGAGACAACTTCATAGATGCCCAGAAAGATGCTGATGGGATTCTGGCTGGCTCCAGCTTGCCAGGATTTCTCACTCCTGAATCCCTCTCCTCCTTTAGGCCAGTTCTAGAAACTGTAGGGATGTATGAGCTGCCTTCCCTCCACCTCACTTGGATGGCTGAGGAACTGTACAGCTTCACACAGGGAGCAGCAGTGTATTTCTCTGGTGCTCCAGAATATGTCCTGGTGTCAGTATGTCTCTGTCCTCTTGCACCCTTCCCTTCACCACTCCAGCTATATGATGAGCAGTGAAAGTAGTACAAATCACCTGCAAAGGCAAGGCAGCAAATAAAATACAGTATTGCACTTAACAGGGTGCTTTCTGACTCTTTGCCTAGCAGGTGCTTTGGATCTGAGACAGACAAGTTTTCCCTTAGTGACCTGAGCAGCTCCAGAGCCTGGACTCTACTGACCCTTTGCTTTACAATAGCAAAGCACCCCCACATGCCGAGTGCTGAGGAGGGGTGACGGGCTTCCCCAGCCCTGTTAGTCTCTTCCAGTTGTTGCTATAATCAGCTCATGTCACCTTCCTCCCTCTTTTCAAGGCTCTGATAAAAAGCACCTAGAGCAGCCAGGTGACCTTTGGCTGAGCTTCCTCTTTAAACTCCTGTGGCTTTTGCTTCATTGCCTAGTTGTCATGCAGCAGTAAAGATCCGTTCCGATAGCAACGGAGTCTGCTCCCCTCCCCTTTCCACTCTTACTCACACAGGATCAAAGCTCTCTGAATTTGCTTGAACAAATTTGCATTTAGGTCAGTGAGAGATTTACTTGAGGAAAAGATTTTTTTCTCCCATCTTTTTCTTAACTCTGCAAGAAAGGATAATAAGCACAAAGACAGGTGGGAGAAAAAAATTGTGAGCTATAAATAAATGGGTTTGGCACACATGGGAGGATGAAGTCATTAGTAAGAGAGAAAATCACTGATGTAGCAGCAAGCTACATCTTCAGCTGATGTAAAGCAGCATCTCCCCATGGAAGCAATGGGACCATGTTGTTGTCATCGGCAGAGCTCTTCAGTGGGCCTGGTCCCCTCTGCAGCACCAAAACTGTCTGCAGCTGCCTCCTTCCACAGCAGCAATGAGGGAAGTATGGACAGCAAGTCTCCGGACTACATTCATCTTCTGCAATTTTTGGCTCCTTGTAGATATCTACTTAGGTTGCCTAAATCCCTGTTGTGCTTTCTGGATGCAAAGTGGCAATAACAGGGTGGCTGTCCCATCCCAGCCAGTTGGATTGCAGGGTTGGTTGCTCAAGGCCCCTGCCTCCATCTCTAGGGCTTATTGGGATGGGACACAAAACAGCTGTGGAAGACCCATGCTGGGCTCATGGTGGTCAGGGAGGCAGGATGACCTTGTTCTGAGAGTGCTGCTAGTGACTGGGAGACCTGGGTGCGGTTGCTGGTTCCATCTTAGGTTGAGGGTGTTGCCTTGACAAACTCCACATCTCTTGGTGTTTCCTCTGTAGATGACAAATACTACTTCCCACCACTGGTCTCCTTGAGAACCTCAGCTTTTCCAGGAAAGCAGTCTCATCATGGCTTTCAGATGCCTGGCACACTGTCCCCCAGTTGGCATATTCTTAAAACTCCAAAAGTATGTATCACGACCGGTGTGCTCAGCAGTTTAAATATTAACAGGACACGTGAGAACTGGGGTTTGCAATACAGAAGTGGTAAACATTCAGTTTAGTTGCTAATCTTAGACCCATTCACTCTAGTGAGAAGTTCAGGGCTTTCTGAATTAGGCTTGAAATCAAAGGTTACCTGTAATTTCACGCAAGAACGACCCACCTGAATTCTGGGTGGGTGTGATGCTGTGCCACAGCTTTGCTGCCCAACGCGGCCACATGCTGCCTTGCAGCGTGCAGGGACCTCAGCCCTGGCCGGGCTGGCAATGCAAGGCCCTGTCGTTATGATAGACGTGGCAGATCCTGGGGCTGCTAGTCTCTTCCAGATACACGGTCATACAAATAACCCCAGGGAAGGACTTGCTGACAATTGCTATATAATGTCTATGTCGCAAGCTGGGAAGTGGTATTTGAAAGAGACTAGCTCAATGTTCTTTTCACCCAGAGTTATGGCAGTATTAACAAAGAAGCTGGCTAGTTTGACATGGTTCATCTTTAAGGAAATCGTGTTGCACTGTATCCAATTTTCCTGCTTATTTCGGGATCTTTAGACCACTGAAGGCTGGACGAGGCCTCAGCCTGCCCTCAGGTGGTCATCTGAAGAAAAGCAGGGGTCACACCCCAGTCGTGGCCGGTGGTGACAGCAGGGTGGGTGCTGCCTGTGGCGGGGTGACAGCACATAGGCTGAGGTCCTTCTGCCCGGCTGGGTCGTTGGGAGCGGGCTAGGTCCCAGGGCCCTGGCTGAACTGGGCTATCTCAAGACCCTGTCCTCTCTACCACAGAACCTGATGTGTGCCCGTTGCTCCTGAGGACTCTTTTTCCCCCAAAGATCTTGGCATGAATATTCTTTAATTATTTTTCTTTTGACATTTGTTCTAGACTCTTGCAGGTGTGAATGTCTCGCCAATGGGCTGCTGTTTCCTCTAGCTGTTGGTGTTATGCAGTGGCACCCCAGGGCTGAGGACTGGTAAGTGAAGTAGCCATCCATGGCTACCACAGAAGCTGCTACTGTATCATCTAGAAGGCAGGTTGGGTTTTTTTTGGGTGGTGGAATCCTTCAATAAAAGCAAATGTTCCCATTTCCTGCTTTTATAAGTGGGAGTGCAACCACAACATGTTTCTGACTTCATATTTCTCTAAAATGAGTTGTACAGGGCTTCTTTAGCACCTTGGGCATATTTAGCATCTTTTCTGTGTTCTGGTTTATTTCTATGCGGAGAAAGAAAAGCTAGTAGTTAAATGCTAAAGAATTTCATGAGGAACAGATGAGGCGATGCTGGAAACTGCTTCAGATTTATAGATCCAAGATCCATAGCTATGTGGGCAGAAAGGCCATGTCTGAGGGAGAAACGTGTCTCTTCAGATCCAGTAACTCAAAGGGTGGGGGGAAATGGAGAACTTTTCAGACACGAAAACACCCTTGAACCAGCAGACTGTCAACCATGGGATGGCAGTGCAGGAAGGAGGACAGATGGCTTCCCTGAGAAGAACAATTCATGGGATTATGTTTATGGCTCCATGGCAGCCTGGATTGCACCAGTATTGGTTTGCTGTGGCCACGACGGATGTCAGTAGGCTCCAGAGGCAACGTGTGGGCAATGACTGCAGGCTGGCAGCAGTGTACGTAGCCTCACACTGATGATGACCTCAGCAGGGATTTGTGTCCTTTTCCCACTTCCTGGAATCTGGCATGGAGGTGCTGGGAGTGTCCAGGGACCAATCACAACTGCTGTGGGTGGAGCCTGGCTTGATGCTTTTGGCTGATTTGGGGGGAAAAAGCTGCAGCTGGTGGTGGGAGAGGTGTGTTTGGACATTGCCCAAAGCAAAACATCCTGGCAGATAAGGAAAAGGTTTGAAATTGTCAGGTGTTCCACTTGACTGCGCTTTTCCTTAAGAAAGCAAATGGTTTTTAACCCTGCATGAAGCAACTTTTCAGTTAGAGATATTAATCTTATAAAAAAGGAAAAAAGCTAGAAAAGGCAAAAATATGCATTTAGGTAAAATACATGACTGATTGCTTTCTGAGAATTGGAGAGCTTGATTGCTTGGGCTGATTCACATTAGGGAAAACTTATTTTCCTTTTTTGCTGTTGATTAGGAGTGGGAGTAAAATAATTTCTGGTTCAACTTCAGCACAGCTTGAAATGTGTCTTTTAAAGGTCTTTATTGTTCAGTTGTGCTCTGGGAAGCGCCCTGTTAGAGCTCATCCACTGGCCTACACTATAGCAGGCAGCTTTCAACAACAAACACAGACCGGTGTAATTTGGAAGCAGTTTGTTAATGCTGGAACGAAAGCTGGAGGATTCCCCATGTGTTGAATGAAGCTGTCTGTTCCTTAATAACTGGAGAATAACCCATTTCATTTTTAATGCAATTCCACAGTAGAACGAGCTCCCTCCAAAAAAAAAAAAAAAGAGCTTTTAAGTCACAAAGCCTCCAAACAAGTAAGTGCTCTGCATTTATGAACAAAGCAGGAGGGATTCAGATGAAGTGAACTGGAACATCTCCTGCCCAGAGGATGAAAAGGAAGGAACGCAATGTTTGACAGTCTGAGAAGGAGCCTGTGAAGTACAGGCAGGAAAATTACATGCAGTTCTGCTCTTCTTGGACTTCTGCACAAAGTTAGGAAGTATGGCTCCTGCTGATCTGGTAAGAACCATGCTGGGGAGAGGCATAACAGGATGAAAAAAGCTATCTTTGCAGTGGCATGGGCAACGTGCTATATCATGAAAATTCGCAACTGGCCCATGCTGACTGAGGAGGGAGGCCAGGATGCAAAGTCTAGAATTGCAAGGGTAAATAGTTATTCATGCGCATGAGATGTCCCAGCCAAATCCAGGCATCCTGAATGTGGTTTTACACCAGGATGTTACAGCCTTCAAGCGTTCAGGTACAATAGGATTTGACTAATCACTTAATTGTAGGAAAACTTTGCAAAGCAACTCTATTTCTGCAGCATTCTTGCTGCTGGTCTATCGATCCAGATGTCCCTAGAATCGGTCTTGCTGGAGTTACTTATATATGATGCTGGGAGGATCTCAAAGCCATGTCAGAGGGGCTTGGACACTGGTGTTATCTCAGTTGTCCAGGGGTCCCTTTTAACCTTCACGAACAGCTCTAAGCTTCCACACAGCAGAGGCCTTATGCCCAGGGCTGGGCCATCCTTTAGTTTGTTTTACTTAGGTACAAACAATACCAGACTTTCCAGTAAAATTTCACTTCCTCCTTACATTGCAGTGTATAATGTGAACTAATATATATTAACAAAGTTAATATGCTTTCATACTCTAAAAACTGACTGATGTAATAGTCAGGGAAGGAGATCTTTGTAACACCAGTGAGCACCCTCAGGGCCAGCTATAGCTCAGAGGAACTGACTTTCATGGCAAGGGCTTTGAGACCCGTTCCCTGTGCTTCCAACCGGGCTTGCTTTACAGCCCGTCATGAGAAGGAGGGCAGGCCCAGGCTGCGGCGAGTTCCCGCTCCAGCCCCTCCCTGTCATGGCGGCCCCCCTCA
>NW_009596785.1:29108-29332 GCF_000690535.1 Cariama cristata
CCGCAAGTGCCTCGCCCACCTCTTCCGGCCCAGCGCCGCGTCCCCTTTAAGGGCGGAACCGTTGCTACGGGGCGCCGGAGGCGCGGGAAGTGAACTGCGGCGCGCGGGAGGCGTCATGGCTGCCGGCTGTTTGGTGAGGGGGCGGCCGGGCAGGGGACTGCTGCGGCTTGAGGGTTTAGTGCCGCCCGGGCTGGAGTCTGCTGCAGCCCGGGGGTTTAGTGCCG
>NW_009596786.1:0-334 GCF_000690535.1 Cariama cristata
AAAAAGCTGGTAAAGGAGAAGGCTCCAGCTACTGTAAAGGCTCAGGACGGAGAGAATAAAGCGGCAAAAGCAGAAAAAGCTCCTGCTGCAAAAAAGGCTCAAGGTGGAGGCAAAGAGGAGCCTGCAAAGGAGAAAGTCTCAGCCCCTGCAAAGGAGAAGGCCCCAGATGCTGCCAAGGCTCAGGAGGGAGAGAAGGCGGCAGCGAAGGCACGGCAGCGAAGGCAGAGAAAACCCCAACTGCAAAGAAACCTCAAGATGGAAGCAAAGAAGAGCCGGCAAAAGAGAAAGCCTTGGCTGCTGCGACGGTGCAGGATGGAGGGAAGAAGGCTGCAAA
>NW_009596787.1:0-306 GCF_000690535.1 Cariama cristata
AAGGACGAGCTCCAACCGAAAGCTTTGCCGCACTCCCCGCAACGGTAGGGACGTTCACCCGTGTGCACCCGTCGGTGTTTGAGGAGGTTGGAGCTCTGGGCAAAGGCTTTGCCGCACTCACCGCAGCGGTAGGGACGGGGGGCCCGCCGCCATCTTCAACCTCTTCTTCCTCCTCCTCGCCTGCAAGGGAAGAGGAGAGCGGAGGGCGGGGTCACCCGTGCCTCGGTTTCCCCAACCCGCATCACCATCACGACAGCCAGGACTCACCCGGCGGCAGCTCGGCGGCGGGGGCAGGGCCGCCACAAC
>NW_009596787.1:511-1221 GCF_000690535.1 Cariama cristata
GTGGTGGGGAGCTGTGGAGGAAAGTGGGGTTGGCTGGGGGTGGCACCCGCGCAAACGGGGCCCCCAGGGTTGGGGGGAGGTGGTGGGGATGTTGGTTTTGGGGTGAAGGATGTTGGACTTGGGGTGGAGGATGCTGGTCTTGGGTTGAAAGACACTGGTCTTGGGGTGGGGGGCATTGGTTTTAGGGTGAATCACATTTATTTTGGGGTGATGTAAGCTGGTTTTAGGGTGGGGGACCTTGGTTTTGAGGTGAAGGACATTGGTTTTGGGGTGAAGTATGTTGGTTTTGGGGTGGGGGATGGTTTTGGGGTGGAGGATGATGGTTTTGGGATGGAGGACGATGGTTTTCAGGTGAAGGACTTTGGTTTCAAGGTGAAGGACATGGGTCTTGGGGTGAAGGACATTGTTTTTGGGGTTGGGGATGTTGGTCTCGGGTGAAGGACGTAGGTTTTGGGGTGGAAGATGTTGGTTTTGTGGTGAAGGATGTCGGCTTTGGGTGGGGGATGATTTTAGAGTGAAGGAAGTTTATTTTGGGGTGAGGGACGTTGGTTTTGGGGTGCGGGACCTTGGCTTTGGGATGAAGGACATTGGTCTTGGGGTGGGGGACCTTGGTTTTGGGGTTTCCCTCAACCCCATCCCCACATCCCCATCCCCGTGTCCCCGTCCCTACCTGGTGGCCTCGGGGTCCTCCAGCGGGAAGGGCCCGGTGC
>NW_009596788.1:0-617 GCF_000690535.1 Cariama cristata
GATGATTTGGCGAGTGCCTTCAGTCCTGCGGAGACCTCAAACCTATTCTTCCCACACGCGGCTGTGGTGTCTTCATTGTCAATAGTTTGCCTACCATGAGTCAAGCCCCCCCCAAATAATTTGATTATTTTAAAAGCGCCATACATCTTTTAATAGTTCACATGATTTGGTAAATTCCTTTTGTAAATGCCTCGATATAAATACACGCGTACATGTGTGTCAACTTTTAGTACCTCTAGCGTTTAAAGCTGCTGTTGAGGCATTTCTGTCCTCTGATGCAAGAAGAAACTTGGTGCATGCAGTGGGCAGTTTAAGCGATCAGAAAATGCAGCCTCTGCATGGTTTTTGGAGAGTTTTTTTGGGTTTTTTACATCTTGTCTTGTTTGCTTTATCCCACCTCTGTTTTCACCCAGAATGATACGAAAACATCAGTAAAAAATGCTTTGTGATTAATGTGGAATAGAAGTTTAGAGTGGATCGCTGTGGCCCTTGGAAAATTCTTCAGTGATTTGTTCTTAAATCAATGGTGCTTTATGAGTTAAAGAAATAAAATCCAAACATGCCAACAAGGGCAGTGTATTTCTAACAGATTTTGGTGAAACCTCATTTTCCAGACT
>NW_009596789.1:0-10017 GCF_000690535.1 Cariama cristata
TTTATATTTATTTTAACATTCCCAGAATCCAGGCATTTTTCTCCCTGTTAGAAGAGATGCCAAAAGCAAATTCAATCTGTAGTTCTCTCTCTCCTTCCCAGACCTTTGTTGACTTGTGGTCCCCATTCTGCTGCAATTAGTCAACCACCAAGGGAGAGTTCATTGGCTGAATATTCTTCCTAGTCCTCTTCTAAATTCAAATATAGTTAGCCTTAGTTTTTGTTGTATTAATCACAGGGTTGCTGGGGCCAAACCAGCTCATTTGTCAATGGGAAGTTGCACAAGCTTCCAAGTGGGATCAATTTTTCCCCACAGAAGAGCAGATCTTACGAATTGCATCCCTTGGATGTCTAATGTCATCCTGACTTGCCATTTACATATTGCTTTTTGATCATTTTACACTCAGTATTTCACTTAGAAATCATTTATACCACAACTGTACTTGGCCCTCAGTATTATTAGGTAGCATGAAATATACTCAGTGATGGCATGAAAGTTATTTCCAATAGGGCTTATGAAGAACAGCTGAGCAAGTACGACCTCCTGACCTCAAAGTGTTTGTTTACTGGGAACTATATTCCAGTTCTCTACATTTAATCTGTCTTGGACCAGGCTGACATTCCCCTGCTAGATTTATTGTATCTCTAGAGGCTATTACAAACACAACATTGTCACTGCTTATCTAATAAAATGATAATAGGATTATATTACTCTAGTGATAACGATACATTTATGTTCATTCTTAATAGTAACAAACCAAAGTTTGATTTCATGTTCAGTGAGGATAATGTGTTACTGGGGGAAAAAATTAAACCATTCAAAAAGTATTTTTCTTTCAAACAAATGGGTCACGGAAAATATTTTCTATTCCATCTTATTTGTAAATCAAAGCATCAGTTTGTATACATGAGCAGACATACTATGTCAGTTTCACAGAAATAACATTAATGAGGAAGTCTGACTCAGAAAACTGGTTTTCCTAAATCAAAACTCTGGATTTTGGAAGCTTGTCATGATATTTGTTCTTGTGCATCTTGTCCTAGAATTTGTCAGACATCAAAAGGCAGGCACAACAGGCCAGATTTGCATTTCAATTATATTTAGTTATATTCAAGATGTCCGGAGTAAATTCATTTGTTGTTAGTGGTGGTATTGTTATTATTATTTTTATTATTACTAGTGGTACTAATGATTATTACTGGTAGCATTGGGCTTAAAATCATAGCCACATTTTAGTTGAGTATTGTGTGCTTTTAGGGGAGACTTTTAAATGTATTTCTTAATTAGATTTAACTGGTTACTTTTAGTGTAAACAACATCTCTCTGTGTGTAATGTAAGCTCTTATTTATCTCCCAGCTCAGAAAACAAAAACCAAATCACTTATTAACTTCAGAAAGTTTTACATTAACAAAACGTTAGCGTTTTCTTATTTTAGGAAAGCAAATTACTGCATCTCTCCCCTCTTTTTTTTTTCTTTTTTGTTTTGATTTTCGTACAGCTCTGACACTATAATGGTGACCTTTACCAAATGATCCTGTTGTTTTTGTGACCAAGAACTTAATGGCTCTGTTCTACTGGAATTCATATCACAGTTAGCACAGATGAAACATAGATAATTTTTTATGAACAAGTAGCATATTCCTTCTAAAAACTATTATTATCTGATAGTTTCTTCTGCAATTTTTCACTGCAGCTGACTATTACTTTTCTTAACTGCCATTACTTAAAGTAACCTGTAAAAATAGTCTGCAGTAGGGAAATGCATTAATATATAACAGAGATTGAAAACAAAATTAATGGTAAACAAGCTATTCCATAGATATGATTACTACATGGGGAAATTGTAGTGCTAGACTTAAACTAAATGTGCTGTTTGTATTTAGAACTCTTAAAGGTTACATAAAGTGTATTCATCTTAAATTTTCAATAGGGCAGAATGGAGATTTGTTAAAATGAAGATTCTGCAACCAATTGACTCATGTTGGTATACATTCCAAATCTTTTTATTACAAATTCCTTTAAAAAATCTTTCAATGGACAAGACAGTCTAGCAATGCAGGCAATACAAACATTACAGGACCACAATAATGGAAATAGTTTTGTCTTTGTGTGGAATAGAAGAGATATTTTGATTTGCGTGCTGCTCTTGTAAAGGTCTTCCCTGTCCTTTTGCACATGAAGTTGATGTTTCCTATATCCTCTATATAGCTAAAATTCCAAATGAATTACATTTATTATTAATTGCACACACAAAACCTATAAAACTGAGTCAAGATTTTGCAACCAAGGGTAGAAAATAAAAGCTGGTTCTTTTATGTTGAATTATATTACTTAAGTAACAGTGTCTCTTTGTCAAAAGTTAATTAATTGCTTTCTTGATTTGCAGTACCTTATGTTCCTGAGTACGAATTCTTCTAGCAAGCCAGTGATGAAGACTATCCCCTAACGCATCTTGCTCCTCTGGGGACCTTATGTTGCTTCCTCTGAAATCAGGAACAAACTCTTAAGAATGTCAATAGGAGCAAGACCACCTCCCATTTTGGCAAAGCCAAGACTTTGCTCAGGAGCATGTCACACGTAGAAAATGTTTCTGAGGAAATGTGCTTTACGCTTTGGTGTAGGAAAATCCAAGGACTGAGTTAGTGCCAGGATTCCTCTTTCTGTATCATAAGGAGATTAGTTCAGGATTTTATCAAAGTAATGTGAGGTTGATGCTTTTAGACTGATATGCACACGTTGGTTGGAAAAAATGTAACTATTTTTTCTGTGGTTTATATGCATGCATCTTTTCCTGGGCAACAATTACTTCATCCTTACTTGGACTCCTTAAGTTTGAGATCAACCTACCATGTAGCTTTTCCACATTGCTTTTCCCTGTTGCCCTACCATGCTCATTTTCTTTTCCTATGTCAGCACCCCATAACTGGCAGAAGGGCATTGAGTGACTGTTTTGTGCAATTTCCACACCAATCAGTATGTTCTATGTGTAGTGCATTGCAGGTAGAAGTGAAAATACAATGATCATGACTGATACCAAATATTTATCATATGTAGCAATACTTCTTTTGGAATTTGTTTCTTTCTTCAGCTGCTTTTACAAAAGCTGTTCATCTAAATCTGAACCAAAGTCATCCTCCTCTTTGCATTTCTATGTCATGTGAAATAAGCATGTAAAAATAAGCTATTGTACACAAACATTGACAGATTCTAAATTCATTCTAAATCCAATAATCTTAAACATATTTTTCAGTTAAAACACAAAACCGAAACAAACCCCAAATTGCTATGGGATGCTATCTGTCATCTGCTTTAATTGCCAGCCCAGCCTTAAACAGTGACAACAGGTTACTGTCCTTACACTTTAAATCTTTTTGTGTCAATTCTCCAAATGGAACAGCTGTATATTGTTCATGGTACAAACTACATGCAGTGACCCACACACAGCATCCTACTTATTTGCAAAAGATAGTAGTGATTGAAGTTGCTCATAACCAGAACTGCAACACATTCCATTTGGCAAAATGCTGTGATTAAAAGGACTGGTTCTTGAAATCTCTTCAGAGACTTTGGAAAATCCACAGCATTTTCCATGAAATTCAGCTAGATAAACTATCTCTATTGCATTCTACTTGGGTAGGATTTTGAAAAGAACTTGAAGGGGATGATTGAATTCTTCTAGGAAATAGGTACTTGAATCATTTCAGCTCTTCTGAGAAACCCAATCAGCACAGTCTAGCCTAAACATCCTAATGGGATTTATCAGAGCTAAAGAAAGGGCAAAAACTCTAGTGCTTAACTGAACTTGGGATCAAATAGTACAAATACGTATGCACTGGTACCCTGCAGTAACCTGCCCATTCTAACATTCACATGATGTCTCAGTGAGATGCAACCGCTTTCCAAACTACAGTACAAATGTTGCTGACAAAAGAGACAGAAAGTCTTCATACCAAAACAAAGTTTCAATGTTCTCCCAAGGCACTAAATTCCCACAGAAGCCTGGAATTTGCTTCCCCTTAAGTATATGCAGTATTCTGAGTATCGCACATATTCAGCTCATGGTTACTAAATTACATACTGCTGCAGAATATATCATACGATTCAGCAAGAAATGAAGCAGTTCAGATTACACAAGGCTTTTTTTTTCCTGTAGGCAAAACTAACCACTTGCATGGCTGTTTATACATTCCAGTTAGTTATCTAGCAAAGTGCACACAGCTAGGAAATGAATGCTGCCCTGAGAATCCCAACTCAAATATTTACAAGTGTGAAGAATGTCATATTATGCTGGACTCAAGGTCCCTCTAGCCCAGTAGTCTGTCTCCAGCAGTGACCAGTCAGAGAAAAAATATGCAGGGATATATCTCTGGAATGCCCTCCCACCTCCAAATATTTGCAGCTCAGAGATTCCTGAGCAGCTCCACTGCACTTTTATTGCATTTTACAAACATTATGAAAGCTCTGCAATGCAAAGAAGTGAATGCAACAAATGCAGGATGAAAGGTTAGAAGAAGGAATGAAACAGTGTAGGCTTGGCTGCCAATTCATTTTGATTCAAGTCTCAAATGTGCTGTTGCATTCACTGTAGTTTATTTTGGCTACACTAAGTAGTGTTAATGTTGAATTTAAAGATCACTTTGCAATGAGGGTCCTGTTTTACACGTGTCATATGCCTGTAACTCTCACTAAATTCCGTGAAAACTGTGCTTAGTTATCAACCCAGACTACAAAACTCCATGTCCTGAAAAGGAAATCTCCCAAAAGTAATGGAAAATTTAAAAAAAACTGACGAAATGTAATTATCCCACATCAATAGAGTTAAAGTCAGGGGCAGGCTCTGAAAGTGAATCCAGATACCCTTAGCATAATTTGACACAGTGTATATATTTCCCTTTGCTTTCAGAGGTTCCTTATTAAGGGAAAAAAAATCCTTAAATCTAAGAAAATGCAAATTGACAAAAAATACTATAAATGTTCTGTGTTTGTAGCATGTTTTTAAATTCTGTTTTGTCTTTTTATATGAGACCTTTAAAGCAAAGTAAGATGGCCACATTTTCAGCACTAAGAATGAAAAGAGTAGCCTTCTTTACATTATTTTCTGTTTATTTACATGCTTGTTTATGTTTCTTTACATATGCTGGAACTGAGTGGGCACAATGTACCAACAGGTAGAAAATTACCTAGCTATTGTAGTACTGTAGTACATCAATAGCAGCTGCTTTCTGTATTACAAGTGCTGACAAGTTCTTATGTTTTAACATCCATGTTACAATGTCACAAATGTTTTGGAGCACACCTAAGGTCTACACATACTTCTTACAACATAAGAAAATAAATCTCAGTCACTTAAATGCAAAGGTCTAGGTTTACACTATCACGAAGCATTCATTGGGTATGATGTAAGTAAATATACACAAGTTTTTGATATTCTAACAAGCTGGGATACAGGGATACAGGACCATGCAGTATAAAGGTACTGTATCTTTTTTCCTCACGTTTCTCAGATCCTGCAGAAATGCTCAAGCAGCAGCGTACAAAGCAAGATGATAGGGTAACTATGCGTTACTAGTGGCAAGGCAATGTGCCTTAATGAACATGGTAATAATGGTAATGGATATGACATAGTTAGATGATAATGAGAGTCAAGGAAGTTGCATTTTCTTTACCTTTTCTGTCACCAACATGTTGTATGACACTGGGAACCTCATTAGTCTTCCCATGACGAAGAATTTGGTTTTACATTACCAGTACCCAGTAGTTTAGGAGCTGACTTAAGAGCTTTCTGTCCCACTCATTCATTCCAGCTTGGCCCATTCAGTCCCTCCAGAGTGAGGACCTGTGTGCCAGTGCAAACATTTGTTGGAGCAGACTGTAAAACAGATGAGTGAAAGGATGCGGGTTAGCAACAGTTATATCAGCATACCTGAGAGGGCCGTAAATTGTAATGCAAGGATGAGGATGAGCAGCTGAGGCAAAAGCAGTAGAGATTTTTTCAAGATCCTGCTAGTTTCACAGGTCCAGCAATTGAACTGACTGGACTGACTAGGGGGAGCTCCAGGTATACCTAGGTTTGGGGAGCAACAATGACTTAAATGCATTTGGCAGCTAAAAGATCAGTTCTTATAATGACATCTATACTATTCTTTATAAAGCACTATAAGATCTACTGATGAAAACAGATACATACCAGTTATGTTTACTACTTGTCATTCTTACATACAATTTCTATACTGTTCTTTTTGATGTGTTGTACAAACCGAACTCTACCTACACTAGAGCAACAAGTAGGCTAGTAAGTTTTCCTTCAGAAAATAGTTCCTTTCTGCCATAATCAGTCAGATATTTTGAGGTTCCATTTCATGCCTAAATCATAAGGTTGGCATTACTGCTTTTAAGATACAATACACCATTGATAAAACAAAACTTTGAAGCCAATTAAACGTTGGCAATCTTCCTACCATTGGCAAAGGCACACTTGTTAACAGTTTGCCTTTGTGGCCTATTTGCAGAGTAATCACTGATTTCTGGAAAGCTTTTTTGGCACTTCAAGATATTTTAAAATACCTAATGAATTTATTTTTACAGACAATTTTAAACTTTTCTCACATTACTTTAAAGCATTTTACTTTAAAAAGTAGTGGTTGTATGCACTCAAATGAGGTATGTATCCCCATTTTTAACACAAGGAAAAAATAATAATTTGTAGAACCAAGATATACAAATAATATCTTATTTGCATTTTAACTAGTTAACAATTTCAGAAATCATCACATACAAATCTTTATAAAACACTATCTTACTAGGTGTGAGTAAGGAGATACTGCTGCTTTGTTGGAAAAAACCAGAACATTTTTATCCTGGGTTTTAATATAAGTAAAAGCTTTCATGGCTATTTACTTACTACAAAAGTATTTTGAAGCTAACAAAGCTTTTTTTCTTCATTTTGTGTGGAAAGAATGTGATTAGGTTGGCAAGGAAATAAACAAACAAAACAAAAATTAACTAGGAAGGCTTAATTTATAGTGAGATAAAATTTTATGAAAGGCAAAATTATTTTTAACAAAATGAGCTAACTTTACTACAAGCCTACTAAAAGTTCAAACATCACTAGAGGGCATTTTGGAGAAAATAAAAAACACAGCAACACCATTAATTTAATTTTCTTCCTTCTGCAAATGCTCTGCAGTATGGTAGCTCTGCATCATCTAGTCCCGCAAATGCTTCCTTCTCATACTGGCTACCTTAGAAGTCCTGAACTACTATCAGTTGTATCAGTGTTCATTACATGAGCAGAGATTCCATTGAATCTAATCTCAAGGAATTTCATCTCTCTGCAAAAGCATGTTCTGTACAAAAGCAATGTAAAAACTAGAGTAAGATAACAGTGGACATGTCTGTAACAATAGAGTTTATTCACAGGTGTGTTGGCAAAGTAATATAAGGCTAAGTCTACCTCACTTTTATCAATACGACTCTCCTTTTTGCAGTTTCTCGTGCTTGCTTTGGAAGTGATTATAGTGTATTTTTATTATCATGGTACAAAGTGAAATTCTCCTCATATACCTTTTAAACAAAGAATGCTTTATTTATACCTACACAAATAAAACCCTCTTAGACATGATAAAGGTCTGGAGAAAGATGCAGCTATGCACATAAAGCTGCATCTTGTAATGAGACTTAAAAATCTGAATGCAATGACCACACTGAGTGTAGCATTAGTTTCTTCACTTGATTCACCTATCTATTCTTAAACCCCTCGAAAAATAAAAGTAATCGCTTTTCTAACTCAGTTCAAACTTGATAGGAGTCTACAGCGACTCGAAAAAGGGTCAATGACTCTGAAAACGTAAGGCAGTGAAGAATCAGGCTGGAAGACCAAAAAAAATGTTTTCAAAATTCTGTGTGATTATGTGTAAAATTCAGATTTTAGTGACTTCCAGAGACCTTATTTGGATGACACCTCAATACAGATTTCTGCCAGCATAGCTGCCTCAATGAGGAATCACACCTCTTCTCATGCCAACAGAAGTTGTGCTCAAGATGGTTGTCAACCTCATCACCACTGAGGAGAAAAGCAAACATAACTCAGTAGCTTCATTCACTTGGCACTCTTCAAATGGCACGGTGGAAGAGACAAGTGAGGTTATGAAAATATTGGTATATATGAATCTCTGGGGCTTCAGATGTTTTGCAAAGTGCTAGCAAATGAAAGAGTTTCTGGGTTTATGTGTCTCTTTCCATTGCCTTAGCTGCAGAGATCTTTTTTTCTTCTCAAGTCATACTCTGTCTTGGTGCTCAGCTGAGAGGCAATGAGAGAAAAAAGCAACTGGACGAAGGTATGAGGGCAGCCTGTGGAGTGGTAGCACTCACACATGCCAGAGTAAAGCTTCTATATAACCACAGCCATCTTCACTGCCCACAAAATTCCTTTATGTTGAGCTGGATTAATTTAGCTGTGTATCATCCATTGCTTTTTAGGGGCAAACGTAAAGCCAGATATTATGGTACTGATAGAAGAGGCAAGCTCATCTATTGAGCCTTTTCTTTCTGTGCTAACATGTAAGTGAGTGAATAGCTGATTTTGTGAGACCTGAGATCTCTTCCCGATGACTACATTCTCCCAGAAGTCTGTAGATGATACTACGTAACAGCTACAAAAAAAGCTCTGACCTAACAAGAGTAACCTAATGACTGAGGCAGTACCCAGCATTCCGCCATAACAAACTAAGGCAAGTTTTTCTGTCAGGAAAAGAAATTAACTATTTTGTTGAAGAGGGATGAAGGTGGCAGTTGCAGGACGGGAGCTAAAGACTTGCTCCAAGGAGGCAGCATTTCCCCACCTCCAGCCTGGCCTCCCTCAGAGCCTGGCCAGCTCCCTCACACCCCCGAGGGGCCTGAAGTTCTCCTCGGACTGCCAGCAAGGTCTCCGAGCCTTGTCAGATGTTGGGCTGTGGGTGAGTAGCACAGTTCTTGCTAGCTTGTTCAAATACAAATCTTACTGATGTAGATAAACCCTGCGTTAGGCCTTTGGGAGCTGCACTCTGGGCACAATTGTATTGGGTTTGCGTGGCAAAGTTTCGGTAGCAGGGGAGCTACAGGGGTGGCTTCCGTGAGAAGCTGCCAGAAGCTCCCCCAGTGTCGGATGGAGACAATGCCAGCCGGCTCCAAGATGGACCCACTACTGGCCAACGCTGAGCCCATCAGTGATGGGGGTAGTGCCTCTGGGATAACAGAGTTAAGAAGGCGAAAAAGTTGCTTCGCAACAGCAGTGGCAGCTAGGAGAGAGGAGTGAGAATCTGTGGTAGGAGCAGCCCCGCAGCCCCCGGTGAGTGCAGCAGGAGGAGGAGGTGCTGCAGGCCCGGAGCAGAGATTCCCCCCAGCCCCTGGGGCAGCCCACGGTGAGGCCGGCTGTCCCCCGGCAGCCCACGGAGGCCCACGCTGGAGCAGATCCCCACCTGCAGCCCGGGGAGGACCCCACGCCAGAGCAGGGGGATGCCCGAAGGAGGCTGGGTCCCCATAGGAAACCTGCACTGGAGCAGGCTCCTAGCAGGCTTCCTGGTCTGGAAGGTGTTCTAAGATTTGCGTTTATTTCTCATTATCTGCTCTGATTTGATTGGTAATAAATGAAATTATTTTTTTCCCCAAGTTGAGTCGGTTTGGCCTGTGACAGTAATTGCCGAGTGATGTCCCTGTCCTTATCTCCACCCATGAGCCTTTCATTGTATTTTCTCTCCCCTGTTCTGCTGAGGAGGGGGAGTGATAGAGCGGTTTTGGTGGGCACCACAGCGATGAAGCCAGTCATAAGCTCCAATGCTTATTTGCCATCTGACTCGGCAACAAGGCGCCCTTTTCCCTCAGCCCGAGGCCGCCGTTTACGCCACGCTGCGGGTACCTCGGCCCTCACACGGCCAAGGCCGCGCGTCCCCTCCGTCTCGCACGACAAACCGCCTCCGCCCAAAACTCGGCCCTGCCTTCCCTCCCTCCCTCCCCTCAGCCTGGCATCCTCCGGGCGGCCA
>NW_009596790.1:0-294 GCF_000690535.1 Cariama cristata
AGCACCTCCCCTGCAACTCTCACTTCCACACTTAACTGCCTCTCTTAAAACATGGCCATATTTCAGAGATGATTATAAACCCTTATTTTTTTCTGCAAAACCCCAGTTTATAATATTTGTTAAAAATGAGACCAGAGAGCCCTGAGCTGGGCAGGGCCGCTTTCAGCCTGCAGAAACACTCCCACCCGGCCCACGCGCAGCCTCCATCCCCGGTGCGACAGCTCCAAGCCGCAGCGCTGCACCCGAGAGGGGCTGCCGTAGCGGCCTCTGGGGGAGACAGCCCTGCCCCGACGG
>NW_009596790.1:390-6730 GCF_000690535.1 Cariama cristata
GCGGGAGCTGCGGCAGCACCGGCGTCCCTGGCACGGGGAAGCACGTCGGCACAGAAAGGCCAGGGGAAGGACCGGCCATGCACAAGTGCACACACGTTAAAAACAATCAGTTCAAAGAAAGTCTGCGCTGACAAGTCAAGCCCACGCTGGTGTTTCCAAGCTTTGAGGCTGACTCCATGACTTTAACTTGACCTCCTCGTAATTACACACAATGCAAATTTTGCAGTTGATAATTACAAGTGACTGAAGTTGTTAATCTTTATGGAGGATAAACAAGTTGCTTCACAGACGCTGCCATCATTTACTCCAGTGACACACTTACTGCCACATATATTTGGGACACAGCCTGTGCAACAGTGTAGATGGCACGTGTGGTCCCCTACACTCCAGAAAACGCTTAAGTTGAGCTCTTTTGACTTCCGCATTTTGACTTTGCCACATACCTTTTGAGAGAGACATTTTAGACAGATTTCCCAAGGCTTTTTATATCTGATTTCCAAGGACAGAAAAACACAAACAAAAGCAAATTACTTACAGGGGGATCACGCTGTCACCTCCGAAGCTGACCCTTCAGATCCATGAACAGACTGTAGCTGCTTCAGTCAGTCAAGAGACCAGCCAGCACTGCAGGCAGCCACCGCTGCTCTCCAGCCCCTCAGAGGCTTCGCAGCCCCTGGTCCAATTCTAACGATGCCTCTGCTCCTATTTCTTTATTCCTCCTGTGCCTGAAATCAGGTCCCATCTTTTGCAGTGTCCTTCACCTTCCTGGGCAGCTTGAGAGCAGAGGAAAAGGTGTCTCTGGTTTCGGCCCCCACATCACCAAAACTGCTCAAAAAGTCCACGCCAGCCCCAAGCAAAAGCAAAAGGCAATCTGCTCACCTGTGGCAGAGGAAAAATCACCTTGTGAGTGCGTCTCTCACATTAAAGCCTGCAATCCCTGTTCTTTACGGAGACTCTCCAATCCAAGGGCTGACATGCATGATGGTTTGATATTGTCTTCCAAAAGTGGACAGGTGATGGGAAGTGAGGAATGCTCGCTGCCGCAGGACACCACTGGAAGCATCCACCAGGCAACAAACCCGGCTTTGTACCCTCGGAGTGCGTAAGGCTGACCCCGCACCATTCTCATTCCTTCACCAATGTCCGTCAGGATACAAAGCCCAATGCCTGCTGAAGTCCAAGCCCACTGTAAGAAGCATTACCTGTACCAAGCAAACCTGTAATCACATCAAGAAACAGAAGCGGTTCCAGGTGCCACAGCTACAACTGCTACATGGTGGCTCAGTTCAGAATAAGCACTGACTCATGTTTCATTCCTCTTGACGTTTTTAACTACCAAAATATCCAAGTCTGGGATCTGAAGAAGTCAATACAACGATGTTGCAGAGGGAAAAGAGTGGATGGTCCCAAGGGACGAACCTTTCCACTCCCACAAGTCAAAGCTGTGGTGTTTTAAGCTTCTTAAACTCCAAATTTAAAACACAAAGCACAGAGAATAAACTGATTAAAACAAGTTTTATTTAACAAATTATATTAAGAATACAGACTAAGTTATCACACAATGAAACTTCCCTTTGTAAAATACAGGAGGGTCATCTAAAATAAATATAAAACGTAGTAACATTCATAAGATTAATGCACAGTAAATTCATTTTCAATAACCCAACAAAATGCATAGCATCTTAGAAAAACACTGCAACTCCATAAAAGGTTTCTCTCTTCTATTTGCATAATGACATTTAAAACTGTTGCTGTTAGGTAACAATTTCACAATAAACGACCAGAATATCCAAACTGTTTGGTTTCCCTGTATTGAATGAATTGAGCAGCACCTTACTGAGCTTTTTCATGAGCAGAGGAGCACCCTCTCTGCTGCAACGCTGTCAGAGTTTTATGGCTCAGGGTAACTAACACCGACACCACTCGGCTGCCCCGCTGCTGGGAGAGATTCCCATCTGTTCGTCAAGGCTCGAAGGCTGAGGTAATTATTTGAATGCAGCGAGACGCATGTGCCCTGCAGGAGGAGTGGGAACGGCTCTCCGGTGAGCTGCTCTGCCGGCACCCGTGGCACGTGCCCGCTGCCACCCTGGCCAGGGCTCCTGGGGCCGCTTTGGGAGAGTGGCCAGTGGGCAGATCTGGGGAGACAGACCCCGTGTCGCCCGAGGGCAGTGGGGAGGTGAAGGCCAATGTGGGACTGGCCAGCTCCAAAGGCACCGCATCCCGTTTTCCCTCCCCCAAGGAGATCTTTAGGGCCCTAGTGAAGTGGAGGTGCCAAGACCTTCGGAGGCATGCCCTTGCCACCAGCGTCCACCAGGCACGTCAGTGCCCATGCTGGGACTTTCTCCAGGCTCTGTGGTGTGCGGGTTCGGTCTGGAGAGCTCAGGAAACCAGTGGGGACAGGGGCAGGTGTGAAACCAAACAAGCCCAAAGCTACAGACTACCAACAACCTCTCACTACACAGGAGGCTCACGAGGGATCCTCTCCTACAAACACCGCGGGCAAACTCGGTGACAGTCAAAAAAAAAAAAAATTTTGACAACGTTTATTCCTATGTAACTACAGCTATGAGATGCTCCCGCAGGGAAGACACCTGCTACAACTGTCCACACTTGAATTTTATCACAAAGTTCACACTCTACATTATTCTCTGGACTAATTTCTTGCCTTTCCATTGTTTACACATTAGACAGCACAGCCTGGCCTGGACGGCCCATGAGTCATCTCGGCACGCTACCTGCTCTTTGCTGTGAGAAATCCAAGCGGCACTGTGTCACTACTAATTCACATCAGAAGGTGTATTTTACAGTAAGCAAACCCCTCACTGCTGCTTTTCTGTCGCTGTTGCAGACTTACCGTAATTTGGCAAACTAATTTCTCCATCAGCCACCTAGAGACTAGTTTTCTTCTAGAAATAGAGGCAAGGTAGCCAAGCACACCTGGTAAAACTCTCCAAATCTACTTCTGTAGCTTTCCAATGGCTCATCCCCTCCCCTTATGCTCCAGAAGGCTTCTCCACAGCCAGATAACATCAGCATCAGGCTCCCTGAATATTTATTGCCTGGGCCAATGCTACCACAGTTGCCTTTTGGACAGGGAGGGAGTAAGATGCAGAGAGATGCTGGTACTGGCTACAGGACATGCCAACGGGGAGGACTTGCTGCAAGGACCAGCCTTGCAATGAGTGGCTGTGAGTACATGAGTTATGGAACAGCAAACAAAACCTGCCTGTGGAAATGCTGACCTGATGCGCAAGATCTTGGGAATTCAGAGGTGCAATAAAAAAGCTTCTGATAATTGGTGGACTGAGAAGACAGCACACAGAGTCAACCACCCGGCACCGTGTGTCTCGCTGTGCTTCTGAGCACCAGCTCTCAGCCCTCTCCCTCTGAGCCTTTGGAAATGCCCCATTTTCCAGCCTTCGCCTAGCAGGTCTGAGAGCTCAGCTGGCTCCCAGCAACTGTAGCTCTTTGTTCAAAACACCTCTATTGCGCTTGTACCACAAGAACTGTATTTGTACTATTCATGCTTTCAGTGCAGGGTATCCTTACAGTGCCACACTGCAGAAATACACTGTGAAGATCAAACTAATCTCTCAGATTTCTTTGCAGATGCACCCCAAAGCAGCTCTGCTAACCCAGTGTAAGAGAGGGAAGAGTCAGAACCAACTATACAAATATATCCTGAAGATTTGTTAGATGCTTGTCCCCGCTGCATGTCCTGTCAGCGCTTTGAGCCATCCAGTGTTTCTTGTAGGTCACTGAAGAGCCAGCTGAGCTCACTATCTCTAAGAAGGCTGAGCAAATATAACTGTTGTTATAAATATTAAAGCACCAATTTTATCTACTGATGCTCTCTAAGCTAAATCTCACAGGAAGGGGCTCGAAGCTACGTTCCCCATCTTTCCAAGACATACCCAGGGAGTGCCTCACTGAATGTGGGGCTTGGCAGCTACCTGAACCTCCTCCTCACTGAGCACCCCACTGCTGCACAGTCAGCCCTGCCCTCGGGACGGGAAGACACAGCTTGAGGAGGGGCTCCTGGCAGCCGTCTCCCCGTCTCCTGGCGGCAGGAACTGCCCCTGGAGCTCTGCAGACTCTGCGCTGGCTGCCCCGCACCAGCCCGCAGCCCTCACTTCTCCACCACCAGTAAGAGGGAAGGAAGGTCAGCTCTCTGCACCTCCTTCATCCCAAAGCTATGAGGAACGCACCGCTGCAGACAAATTCTACCTATCTGCAGTGTCCACTAAGCCACAGGAGAAGCTATAAACGGATGCCACAGAAAACTACAGAACAAATTACAAGCAGAGAAATAGAAAGACAAAAGATGGATGAGATGGGCACAGTACTACAGCATGGAGTGGATTTGAACTTCAAGTGAACCTGAGCCGAATGACCAGGCTGCCATGGTATGTTCATTTGTCGATGTCGGCATCATCAATCTAGCCTTTGTGAAGCTTGGCAGTGAGGTCTGGCTTTTCTTTCCTGCAGGACAAATAAGAACTAAAAACGATGCTGCAATCTCCAAGTAAATGAGCACTTCCAGGGGGTGACCCAAACCTCCAGAACTGATGCAAATGCCATAGCTTTAATTCTTTTGCCCAAATATGACACACCTGCAACCAAATCGGTCTCTGCTTTCCAATCGCACAGCCTTGCTTCACAGAGGCAGTTTTAGAAAATTATTTACCTGACTGGAAGAAGTTGAAACAAAGACTTGGAATCAGTCTGTCCCGAATGTTATGGTATTTTGTGCTCATTATCCCAGCAATATGGTATGATGCCTCAAAACCAGAAATGAATCTTTGGACAAGAAATATTTTACATATGTACAAATAAAAAATACAAGCTGACAGTACAAAACCTACTGTTAGTCACCATTCTGTCCAACTAGAAAATGCAAGATCAATCAAAAGCAGTGCAAAGCAGGTCAGGGCATACGTATGACCAGGACCGAGAGCAACAATACTGTTATTTGTTACTATGGCAATTGCGTTTCAATAGGGTTAGGTAATCAGTATTTTACAATATAAAAAACTGTACGTTTTAATACTTACTCAAAAATTGCCATGTTGCTGCCATGATGTAGCTTTGTTCTACAGCAGAGACTTGAAAAAGCAGCATGGAGTCGGATGGGCACTTCTAAATAACTTATTACAGCAAAAGACTTCTCCAAGACATGCGTTTGACTCGGGAGCGAGCTAAGGTCAGCGATCACAAGGAAGCTGAGGTCAGGGTTTAATGCATCCCACTTTCATCCTGCACTACGTCAGAGTTCAGTGCTTCCCCATGAGTGCACAAGGGAACAGGCACATCTCTCTTGTTTTAGCAGCTAGCGGGGCAAATATTAGAAAACTGTCCAAAGTGACGGGCAGGTGGCGGCCAGGTGACAGCATCCAAGTTGTCAGCAGGGCCTCAGCTCCACAGGCAGCTCAGCCAGGGGTCAGTGAGGCGCTGCTGGGATCTGCCTGGGCTGCTGCCAGTTCCCAGCCCAGAAAGAAATACAGGACATTTGTCACTTTATGTCCTGATGGACACAGCGACACCCTGTGCAAAGCGGAGGTGCTTTGCCTCACAAACTGCAGTGCAACTTGTGTTCTCTGCATCCCTCCGCCTTGCCAGTGCCTGGGGAGAAAGCCCAAGGCACATCTGAGCAAGAGACGCCGGCTCCACCAGCCTACAGCAAAACCAAGTGGTCGCAGTCTGGGGTTGATCCTGGCTGCGGCAGAGCTGCTGCGTGCCCGGACCTCAGCGGAGGCAGACGGGGCATCCGCCGTGGCTCGGTGCCGCTCATTGGACCGAGCGCCGCAGGGACCTCCTGCTCCGAGGTGTCGAGAGCCCATCAGCTTCACGTCAGCTCGGGCAGGATGCCTGGGGGCTTGTGGACTAACCAGCCGTATCTTTTACTCTTCCTTACTTTTAGCGCTCGCTGCTGAGCATTTCTTGATGGTCTGTGAGCTCACAGCTTGCGGTTCACAGCAGTTTGTGACAGCTCTGGTTTTTGTGACTGTCCTGCTGCAGGGGTTATGAAGTGGGGACAACTGAGGGGCTGCCGTCAGGCTCCCAGTCACGTACTCACACGGAGAGGTATCCACAGCAGCGAGGGAAGGTGGGGGCAGCTGCCAAAGGGTTGCGTAGTCCCAACACATGGAGCAGCGTGTGCAGTAGGAGGTGATGCAGCGCAAGGCAGGCGGCGATAGCAGGACGAGCGGAGGTCTGCCGGGATGGTCCCAGTGCCACGTCCCACATCCCACTCAGTAGTATGCACGCACACACCTGCTCCAGCGCCGGCGACCCCTCTCAGGACTGTGGGACCGGTGGGCACCTGGTGGGGCTGGGCGGC
>NW_009596790.1:6922-7274 GCF_000690535.1 Cariama cristata
AATGAGATAAAAATTGGTCCTGTCAGCACCCTGAGCTGGGATCTTGTCCCCCTGCCCCAGGCAGGGCCACGGTGGGCGAGCCTGCTGGCACCACCTGACCCCATGTCGGTAACCACCCTGGGTAGGATTCACCCCCCTCCCCTAAAACCCAGTGTTAAAACAAACATGACGACACTCATCCTGTGCGTAAAGCAGATAGTCAGAAAGATTCCCCTTTGCAGGCCTCGTTTACACAAGCTGATACCATCATAATTAATGCTTTTGGTTTGGCAAGTGGGTGAAGATTCCTATATACGTGTCCCTGCAACCCACTGATGTCACTGCAGCTGTCTGGACGCTGCTGCAGCCCGAG
>NW_009596791.1:0-4408 GCF_000690535.1 Cariama cristata
TGGGACAGGCGATCCTGACCCACTGTGAGGTTTTAGCACCGTTCAAGCTCCTTCTTTTCTCTGGTAGAGGAACAAAAACAGCTGTTACGGGATCAGCCTGACCAGCCCCAGAACCCCAAGGTTTTAAGAATTGCCATCATCGGAGCGCCCAACGCTGGGAAGTCCACGCTCTCTAATCAGCTCTTGGGCAGAAAGGTAAAGCTGGGGTGGAGCAACAGTTTCAGGCTGCTAAATTGCTTTTGGACATGTTCTGGTTGTGTAACGTGTTTAATTTTTTACAGGTTTTCCCCGTCTCTAAGAAAGTGCACACGACCCGATGCAAAGCCCGGGGTATCATCACGTACGAGGACACACAACTGGTAAGCTTTCAGACTTGGTCTTGCCTGGAGCAGCCAGAAAGTGCAGGGTTATCTCATTTGTATCCCACGGGGTCACTTCTAATTGTGCAAATACAAGTTTTAGCTTGGCCACTAACTGCAGGCAAACTTACAAGATCTGTCTTTCCTCTTTCTAGATCATTCTGGACACACCTGGCCTCACTAGCCCCTTTAAAGCAAAAAGGTATCACCACTGTTGTGGGGAGAGTGCGGGGATCCTGCCCATTTAGGTTTGATAAAATCGGAGAGTGATTTCCCCTGTGCAGAGTTTGTAAAACAGGAGTGACAGGAATGTATATTTTTAGCCTTATTTTGGTCTCTGAGTCTTTTATTGTTGCAATTTCAGTAGCACGCAGAGCCTGTGGCATCCTGTGAGCCCTGTTATGTTTGATTCTGCATGTGTGCATGTAAGGAGGGATGTCACAGCCCATAAGGCAGCTTTGTGTGAGCTAGGATGATGGAAAACACTGGTTTTGCTCCCCTGTGATCAAGTGTCTGGTGTACTCGTTTGTATTGTCTTTCAGACATAAATTAGATGAAGCCATGCTGACAGACCCATGGAACAGCATGAAACATGCGGATTTAGGTGGGTATTCAAATTCTCCTGGATCAAGCCAAACCCTTTATATGCCACAGAAGTTTACAGCCGTATAGCTGTGGTACATGGGTGTTTACTGGGCAGCAAAGGCAGTCCCGGGAGTATGAACTAGGAGAGTGGAGGGAAGAGCAGTGAAAGAATTTAAAATACTGAGCTAAGGGGATAAGAATTGCTTTGTGCCAAGGGGAGGCGGCTTGGGTTAATAATTGGTCTTGGGTGTTGAGTTTTAGTATGTGTGATGTCATTAGGATGACAGGTATATGTTGTATTTTACTGTTTTATCAATTAGAAAGCTCCCTTTTTGTTCCATCTGTGTGCTCTCCTGTAGAAAAGAGAAGTAGCTGCGGGAGGGAAGTGACCATAGGCTGTAAAGAAGCTGAAAGTGAACATTTTGGAAAATGGAGGTGCATCATATTTCCCTCACTCTTTTCTGGCAGTTCTGGTTTTGGTGGATGTGTCGGATCACTGGACGCGAAACTCTCTGAGCAAGGAGGTGCTGAAGTGTCTTTCTCGCTTTCCCCAGATCCCCAGTGTCCTGGTTTTGAACAAGGTAAATGAGAAGCTGCTTCTTTCCGCTTTCTACAGTATGTTATGCTGGTGTCTTTAGACATTATCTGGCATCAGCAGCGATGTGTTTTCAGATCACTGAGTCTGGGTCTGTTAAAGGACACCAGTTTCCCCCTTTGCTCCAGAATGTTTAAGTCTGTATATATGTTGCATGCGCAAGCATCCCTGAGGCCATATGCTTCAGACTGGGGTTTAAATCAGCCTGGGAAGAGGAGCTGGTACCACAGGGGAATTGGCCAGCGAGAATCTCAGCAGAGCTGACAGAGAAAGTGTTGCTGTCAAGTTGACAGTGTTTGGACAAACTGTGCTGGAACTGTTGACGTGCTCTGGTTTGGCCTCTGGTCAGAAAACTGACCACTTCTGTTGCAGAAGCCTTGTCCTGCAACAGCTGCCTCCCCTGGGTGGTTTCTTCTGCCTCCTTCGGATCCAGGGCCCAGATGCCAACCTCACTTAGGATGAATTCCTGACACCTCTCTCTCTCACTTTAGGTGGATCGGCTAAAGAATAAGTTTATCCTGCTGGAACTAGTAATGGAGCTAACAGAGGGAATTGTAAATGGAAAGAAACTGGAAGCGACATCTGCATTTAAGCGTAATTCCAATTCTTCAGCAAAATCTCCTCTTCAAATCACGCTGGCTTCTCTACCTGAGAATAGGGCCCCCAAGTCTCACTGCCTGCAGGAAACGGGTCAAGCCCAGGAAGGCCCTAGCTTGGACAACAGCAGTGGTATGAGGGCTTCCGAGTCCAGTCTTGTCACAGAAGAAGCACAAGGGCCAAAGCGCTATGGACCCAGAGATCTAAAAAATATGAAAGGCTGGCCGTGCTTCCAGGAGATCTTCATGCTGGCAGCTCTCCATGGGGAGGAGGTGGATACGCTCAAGGTAACTGTGGTCTGAACTTCTGTTACACTTTGAGACTGGTGTGCTCTTACCCTTGTGGGACCCTGGTACTTCATACTGAGCTTCACCTCCGGTGAGGGAGTAGCAGAGCTGCTGTTCTTGGCCTGGGAGGGAAGTGTTGTCTTTCAACGTGGAGTATGTCTGCACTGTATCTCTGGAGTTTTCTGTACAGAACTCTTATTTGGGGCTCTCCGAGCAGCAGCTTGTTCATAATGATGAAGCCACCCAACACGTTACCTTTCAGCTACAAGAGATGCTGCAGGCTTTTGTAACTCATACAAACGGCTCTAGGGAGATGTGACCCTGGTTTGAGTTTGAGAAGCTTCCCTTTATCCTTTCCCCCCCCCTAACTGCAACCCTGACGCCTGACTAGCTGCAGCATCCTCGTAGCGATTCAGGGGTTGATGGCACTGCGAGAGTGGTACGTGACAGCTAATGGGTGTGATGTGTGTTTTGTGCTGGCAGCGGTACCTCCTGATGCAAGCCAAGCCAGGCCCTTGGGAATTTCACAGCAGGGTCTTGACCAGCCAGTCACCTCAAGAGATCTGTGATAATATCATCAGGGAGAAGCTACTGGAGTACCTGCCACTGGAAGTGCCCTACGGTGTGGTTCAGGTGGGAAGCCTGTGCATGCAGACTTGCTTTTGAGCTGTTTTATTGCAAATAATCAGACTATGCGATGAGAATCCTTTTGTTTGAATCTGTGAAATCTGCCAGACTCTTTACAGGTGCTGTGGGGTGACTTGGGACTTGCATGTCGGGGGCTGTGAGATCCTTTCTGTGTTTGAAGGGGGTCACCCTTGCGTGCTGGTGTCAGGAAGCTGAGCTGGTGTCTCTGAGGGAGTGGCGTTTACGGTTCCTGAGGCGCTTTGCCGAATTGCTGAGTAGGCGCTTGCTGTTGCAGGTGACAGAGGTGTGGGAGGAAGGACCGAGTGGGGAGCTCCTGATCGCACAGAACCTCTTGGTCCCAAGGAAATCTCATATGGTGAGTAACAGAAGAGAGATGGGGCCCTGGGGAGCATGAAGAGAGGCTCCCTAGGTCCAGTGTGTGTGTGTCCTTGCTGTCATCCCCTCTCCCTCAGCTGTGGGGTCTCTGTTGGGAAGAGCCAGGTGCCCGATGCAGTCATAGGCTGTTCCATAACAGCTCACACATTTCTGAAGTTGCTCGTGGTTTGATCTCGGGATTTCTCTAACTGCTATGTCCCCTTTAAATGCTCCTGTGGCTGCACTGTTGTTTTCTTGGGTGATTCCTCCCTGCAGTTAAGCAATGTGAGGATGAGTATGCTGATCTTCTCTCTGGGTTTTAATACAGATGATGTTGATTGGAAGAGGAGGTACGGTTATCAGCAGGATTGCTCAGGAAGCTGGCCAGGACCTGATGAACGTTTTCCTGTGTGATGTCCACTTGAAGCTCAAAGTGGAGATGAAGAGTTGAGCTCTTTGCGTGTGTTTTAACAGCCCTTGAGCTCTCTGGTCATGCAGAAAAACTGGTCCCGTCTTCCCCTGCGGGTATCTTGGCACCTTTGTTCAATCTAGAAACAGAGGATGATGGAATCAATGTAGCAGGCTGAAGTAGAATATATTATTCTTTCAGGGAATGGCCCGAACTGAAATAAAATCTTTAGATCTTCTACAGCAGTTTGTGAAAGCTGGGGACAGATGTCAGAGAACCAGCTGCACGTGTGATTCTAGTACTGTGTTTACAGAGCTGTCACCCACTTTTGGGCTATGTCCTGTGTCCTTGCTGTCAAGTGTTTGTGTCTGGAAGTTCAGGAGCACCTCCTGTCTTTTAGCAGACAAAGGGTTCCAGTGAAGGATTATCAGCAGATGTTTATCATCTCTTCTGGAGGCTGAATCACTCTAGCAGTGGTCATGTATGAGGAAGAGGCTACCCCAGCCTCCGCAGTGGTCTCATGTCGGCTTTGCTCCCTGCACTAAGTTCATGAATGTGAGCATATGATCGTGTA